>NW_010209631.1:0-13359 GCF_000695765.1 Mesitornis unicolor | reverse complement strand
CTCTCTCTGACCCTTAAACGGAGACATCTCTGTTGTTTCTTTTTTCTTTATTACCTCTTTCTTATTTTTCTGTAAGCCTCTTCCTTTGAAGCATAAGCACCTCGTTGCATTGTTTTACGTTGCTTACTCTTTCCTCCATTGTATTAAATACTTTGGAAACTGTTTCTGCTATATTACCACCTCTTTTCTCTCCCTTCCAAATCTTATAGTAAGAATATGACAATCATCCCCTCTGTATAATTTAAAACTTCTTTATTTTAGAGTCCTGGGTAATAATTGGCTGTGAAGTTGGATTGGTTGCAATCAGCTGACAGAGAAGATCAGGCTGGACTCAGAATTGCACTGAGCTCTCTCCTTTTCATTCCATCATCATGTGTAGGAATAAAGGGAAGAGAGACTCTGTGAGCAGGTGGCTGATGTTAAGCTGCTCATGCATGACTGGGTGCCTGGTGAGGCCCTGGCCTACAGTAAAGCTAACTGAGCAGGATGTATATGTGACATGTGAAACTGGTGGACAGGACAGATAACAAATGTGAAAAGGCAAAATTTCAAATGTACCTGAAGAGACACTTTGGGGGAGTAGAGTAATGCAAAGCCAACAGCACCAGTGTAACAGAATCTGCTGTACCATATAGGGCTGAGATTACCTAGGTAACGGTATCAGAAATACCAAACTTGGGTATGGATGCAGTAAAAGTGGGATCAATGAGGAAAAGTCTTGGTTATTTAGGAGGAGATTAGGGCGAAGAAAAGACAGCAAAGATCTGGGTTAAGAAACAGGAGGAGGGTAATGAGTTATGTGAATAATGTGATCAGTGCTGTAACAGTACTTGTGAGCAGCCTCAAGCTTGATCACCACAGCCTAATCAGGACAATAAACCACCCTGTTCTGACAATAACACAAGAGTCAAACACAGATTTTAACAGTCAAGATGACTGGGGTGGTGGTGGTGGATTCCCTGGCTATAAGGAGACCACCCAAGCAAGAGGATCAAGCCTCTTGGTATCACCATGCTGGTACCCACTCCTGACCTAGAAGCATGGACAGATACATTCTCTTCCAAAGAGCAAAGATATGTGATTACTTCCCATCCTGATATAACCTTTAATGTGCTGTTATCCCAACTGCTCTCTCTCTTTCTCATGCTTTTTCTATCTTTTTTGAATCAACAGGGCTTCAGAGCATGAACTGATCTCTTTCTAGATATACGGTCATATGGATCATTTATTATCAGTGGTTCACCAAGCTTAATTTTTAAATGAGTTTATTTAACATGCATACTGATAAATTAGACCATCACTTATGTCTGTAAAACTCTGCTACTCCAGATTTTGATCTTAGGTCACCTTTTCAACCTCATTGTTTTAGATTCATTTGTGCAGTTAGAATCTACCAAAATCTAGCAAACAAATCCTCTTCTACAAAAAAGGAAAATAAAAATTAGAAATTATTCAAATTCTCAGTATTTGGGTTCTCAACAAACTTTTCTTGAAGGCACTTGTACTTGATTAAAATTTTGATTTTCTGACTTGGAAAATCAGGGCTTTCAAAGGTGGTTCAAGTTCGATACCCAAAGTGGAGGCATTTAGTCATTAGTTGTTTTGTTCTATAATTCAGCTCAATTTTCTGAATAGTACACAATAAGGAAAGTAAAGTGGATTAAATCACTCTATTGGTCTCAGCCATATTCTCTTTAAAGTGTAATCAAGATTTAAAAATAATTGAGTATATATTTGTGACTACAGTAAAAAGTTATGACCATTATTTTGAATGCAGATATGGAATCGATTTATTGAGCAAGCCATGCAACATTTTCGTACTCTCATTTTCTAAAGCGGAATTGAACTTGGACTGGAATTGAAATCACAGATTAATTTATGCTGTAAAACCCAATTTTTTTAGCTCAAAGCAAAGAATCATTTCAGTGCATCAGTCACCAAAAGAGAGTATATCCAGAAAGTAGTGGTATCATTTGATCTACACAGATATCTGTCTTACTTAGATCAGCTTTTCAGAGGTAATGAAGAAGATCATTAAAACTGCCTGATTTTCTCCTTAAGCTTTTTATGCTTCTGATTAAGTGACTTGGGAGCATTATGTTATGCTTGAGGGAGTAAATTGACTCTTTGTTGCAATGGTCTTATTAATTAAGCTTACTGGAAATCTTTTAGTTTTTTAGTGTATCAAGATTGTTTGTAAATACTTTAATTTATTTGAATATGTATATGTTTTCAATGTAAACTTTGTTTCCTTTCCTCACTTTAATCCTAAACTAGGCTTTGCTTCTAGGAAATAAATTTTTTAAAAATAGAAAGTTCAGATTTCTTGTTCAGTAAACAGTTTAGATAAGTTCATGTATTCAACATGGATTCACCAAGGGTAAGTCATGCTTGACCAATCTGACAGCCTTTTATGATGGCGTAAATGGATGGATGGATGAAGGGAGGGCAGTGGCTGTGGTCTACCTTGACTTCAGCAAGGCTTTCAACACCATCTCCCATGACCTCCTCACAGCCAAACTTAAAAAATGTGGATTGGATGATTGGATAGTGAGGTGGATTGGGAACTGGCTGAAGGGCAGAACTCAGAGATCTGTGGTCAGTGGGGCAGTTGGAGGCCGTGTCTAGTGGTGTTCCTCAGAGGTCTGTGCTGGGTCCAGCTCTGTTCGATATTTTTGTCAATGACCTGGATGATGAGACAGAGTGTACCCTCAGCAAGTTTGCTGATGATACAAAGCTGAGAGGAGTGGCTGACACACCAGAAGGCTGTGCCGTCATTCATCATGACCTGGACAGGCTGGAAGATTGGACAGGGAGAAACAATGAAATTCAACAAGGACAAGTGTAGGGTACTGTCTGTGGGGAAAAAGACCTGGAAGTTCTGGTGGACAGCAGGCTGACAATGAGCCAGCAATGTGCCCATGCAGAAGGTCAGTGGCATCCTGGTGTGTACTAAGAAGAGTGTGGCCAGTAGGTCAAAGGAGGTTTTCCTCCTCTGCTCTGCCCTCATGAGGCTACATCTGGAATACTGTGCTTGATCTTGGGCTCACCAGTTCAGGAAGGACAAGGAACTACTAGAGACAGTCCAGCATAGAGCCTCTAAGATGATGAGGGGACTGGAGCATCTCCCACATGAGGAAAGGCCGAGAGAGCTGCATCTGTTTAGCCTGGAGAAGAAGAGACTGAGGGGGTCTCTCATGAATACTTATAAATTTGTAAGGGGCAGGTGTCAGGAGGATGGGACCAACCTCTTCTAGGACAAGGGACAATGGTCACCAACTGGAACTGAACAGGAGGTTCAACCTGAACATAAAGAAAAACTTCTTTATTGTGAGGGTGACAGAGCACTGGAACAGGCTACCCAGAGAGGTGTGGAGTCTCATTCTCTGGAGACATTCAAAACCCATCTGGATGTGTTCCTGTGAGATCTTCTCTAGGTGATCCTGCTCTAGCAGGGCAGTTGGACTAGATAATCTTCAGAGGTTCCTTCCAATCCCTACCATTCTGTGATTCTGTGAAATATCTAAAGGGCGGGTGTCAGGAGGATGGGGCCAGACTCTTTACAGTGCTGCCATGCAACAGAACGAGGGGTAACAGGTACAAACTAGAACACAGGAAGGTTAAGTTCAACATGAGAAAATACTACTTTACTTTGAGGGTGACCACTGGAACAAGATTCCCAGGGAGGTTTTAGAGTCTCCTTCTCTGGAAATAGTCAAAACACACCTGGATGCAATCCTGTGCAACCTTCTGTAGGTTGGCAAGATGGGTGGAGTACGTAATCTCTGGAGGTCCCTTTCAACACCCACCATTCTGTGATTCTGTAAAGCTGGAGAGTCTCCAATGTATTATTTTTTTTGGTCCAAAATTCTACTTAAACTGAAAACTTTTAGGAGGTAGACTAATTTCAGCATGAATAAAATTTCTTACTACATGGAAAGGTCTCACTCATCACAGAATTTTTAAAAGCCATGGGGTCTGTGTGCTTGTATAAGATATGGAAAGGCAAAATTAAAGTCTCTTATTCTGCCTGGAAATCTAAATTGCAGTACCAATCACTTGTTCCTGATCTGGCTGTAGAGAGATAAATCATTCTGAATATTTGCCATTGGAACATTTTGAATATGTAACTAAGGAATTATTATAGCAGGATTCATACTGAATCTAAATCTCACAGATCACTGTGTTTCTGAGCAATGGATAATTTTGTTGCTGATGAGGACTTTGGGTTTTATTGAGTGTGTGTGAGATTTTTTTCTTATTCTGAGAATACTCCTAGAATGGAAAAGCTATATTCTGTTCAGCCCTAAAGATAGTATTATTTATTATTCTTCATAATAAAACAGAATATTCTCCTTTTAGTAATTTTTGCTTTCAATTATATTCCTCCATGTCTAATTAGGACCAATTTGGGGAAATGTGAGGTAAATCCATTCATGGCTACATCCACTTTAAAATAATGATGAATATCTCATATAAAGTAAAGATAAACAAACAAGGAAAAATACACGTGTCAGATGTAAGACTGTGTGGGTAAGAATAACAGCAGCATAATTTTCAAAAATACGTTTACATGAAGTGTAAATAATAATATAGGTAATAGATACACTCTTAAAGAAAAGGGTCTGTGATTCCATTCCCACCAGATCTTAAACTTATGTGCACTCTAAGTCTCCTGTATATGATATAAAATGCCATATGGTAAATTTAAGCAGGTGTCTTAGCCTGTAACTAAACCCCTAAGCTTCTAGTAGCATTTTCCATAATTTTTCCTCTTCTTTCTCAGACAAATTTCAAATTAACAACCCTATTTTTAACTTCACTAAAAGTGGAAAAATACATAGTCCTGTCAGGAAATTACCAATTCAAAAGTTAAATGTTGTAAAAAGGAGGAATGGATCAGGCATCCTTCTGACAACTGATACTAGTCAAAGATGGCACCAGTTCAGAGGTGATTTGTACAGTGGCACAGTCAATGTACTGCATTCTGATAAAGAAGATGCTTCAGGAGTTATTTTCGTTGATTTGTATGTATATCACAGCCTGAAACATTGAGTTTAGGGTTGGGTTTTTTTGTTTACTACTAAAAATACAAAGTACTTCCAGATAATTTCCAGCTAAGTTTGGAAATCTGTATCTTTTAAGTTCTTTGCATAAATGGGAAACTAGCTGGGACACCATGGAATTGACAAGCCTACATGAGTGGAATAACCAAATGGACTGCTGGCAGTCTTTGTGCTTTACATGACCTCTGTGGGAGCCACTAATTCAGGAACTGAGTCTCATCCACATTTTGGTGAGAATGTAGAGCCTCATTCTGTCCTCATTGCCTAGAGTAGGGTCCAGTTCTTCCTGACTAGGCTGCCTGATTTGGGATTTTCTTTGACAAAGGTCTGCTTTGTCAGTAGAAAGTCCTGTTCCACCTCAGCTTGCTGCTTGTCAGTGCAACCACCCTTCCTCTTTCTCCTTTGTCTCTTGTCCAGCTGCTGCCAGTCACTATTTCTTCCCTATTGCTCTCCCAAACTTTCCTATGGAAAGGAATGTCTACTGCCCCAATGACAGTAGATTGCTGATGGTGGGTCCAATATGATGATCATGGCCAAAGATGGAACTTGAGTGGAAAAAGAGGACAGAGAGTAGTGTCTTTACCAGCATGTCTCCTTTCAACAGAGGTATCTTTGGGCCCTGGAGATAAATCAACATTCTTGAATCAAGACAAATTACTGGCTACAACTGGAATTAAAGTCAGTTATTAAAAGTAAGTTACTGCAGTTTCTTACCCATACATTCTATACAGAGTCATCTTTTAATTATCAATCAAAATTATTCTTGTATATACTGAGCCTTATAAGAACAGTGTTCTATATTTTTCATTTCACTTGTGTCTTTCCCTTGACTAGAATATATAACAATTTCTGTTGTTAATTTATATTTTCTATTTTAAATATGTTGTTATCTACTTGATAAAAGGCAACGGCAATTATTTACTCTGTAGTACCCTTAGATAGCAACTAAGTTCACAAGAAGTGTATCTATGTTCAAATCCCTGTGTAAGGCATTATTTAATTTAGTTCACTTCAAGTGCTTTTCCAATAAAGATAGCTCTTCAGCTATGATATGTAAGATATAGGGGTTTCTTAACTGTCCCACAGCCTGCCTTTCTCTCTAACCAGGGACTGGTGTTCCAAAGTGGTGGGATGCGTCCTGACCAGCAGGACATTCCCTGCTGCCCCTCTTAGGAACCCCCTCCACTTCTTCCTCAAATACCCGTAAAATCAAAGTAAACTTGGGAAAAAAATTCCAACATAAGAAAAGTACTTGCATGCTGTGTGCAGATTTCAATTTAAAAGAAGAAAAATCTGCAGTCTGCAGCATATGTTTATCTTTGTTTAAAACAGAACTGTGACCAGAGGCATGGAGTGCATTTTTCACTTAGCAGGTTTGTTTCAATGAGGTCAGAGCTGATGACGCCCATCTTTGGTTTCCTTTTTCATTGCTTGCATCCTAACTTGCAATAACACACACTTCAGTAGCAGACTCAGTAATCTGGAGAGGCAGTCATATGAAGAAAATACTCCTTTTCTTAAGGGAGTGAACATTTTCACATCTTCTTCAGTGCTGTTTAAATGAATTGCTGTACTCATTTAATCATGTTGAAATAAATTATAGGAGACTTTCTTCCTTCCTCAAATCTAATACTCATTCTATGTACAAAAAAACCCTCCACAATTTCCTATTTTATTTTCTTGTTCTTAAGATCTACAAGGTGAATAGTGCACTGAACAAAATGCTGTCTGTATTATGTAGAGTCCGTAACCAAAGCAATAAAAGAAATCCCTGTATTTACAATGTTACTCAGACTAAAAAAATAAACAACAAACATAAATTGTAATTTCAACAATGTAAGCAAACTTTAAACAACATGATATACATATATTGTGTTAACATCTCTAACTGTTCTGTGGCATTAGGGTTAAAAGGAAGCTAGCATTTGCTCTCTGTCAGGTTTTGCTTCTTCCCTGAATAGGGGTGGGAAGGTGTCTGTCATTTTGGCTTTTGTGACCATCCTTCACCCTGTAAGTGAGATCCATAAATCTTACAATGAATTTTAAATCCCCCACACTGACTTCTATTAAGTCTTCTTATTTGAGAAACGAACAGGCAGTTGGAAGTGTAATAACAAGAAAAATAAATGAGTCTTGTTCCTAGGACTACAACAGACCTTTAGAAAGACTTCTGTTTTCAATACAAGATTACTTGTACAAAACCGCATATCCTTCCTATTTGTGAGGTCACTGGTGTTTCATCAATTGCCTCATACTCTGCTCTGGTAATAAAAAGACTTTCACTGAATTTAGTTAATGTCAGAAATGTTTATAAATGAGCTTTTATTAGATGAGGTCTAAAGAGTCAAAGAGAAGTTGAAAAAAGTATCTCCTGAAATGTAAGCATCTGTTCAGCCATTGCAGTAAACTCCCTAGGAGTGTAAAAGACATGACAGGTTTGTCATGAAAGACATGACAACCATGAAGTATTTAATAGTAAAATCAGTTTTGATAAACTACAAAAGAAAGGAGGAAAGTGGGAAATCATTGTTAAACTTTTGTGAATAGATAATGATTTTCTTGAATACGGACCACCTGAGAGAATACTAGCATGCAATGCAAGTAGTTTCATAAAATCATGTTGCTGACAATCTTTTTGATGGGTTAACTTCAGAACTAATGAAACATCTCTTTAAAAGACTAAATCAGTTCAATTGTTATCCAATGCTAGGCAATACAGTGGATATATTAAACAGCAAATTCTTCTCCATTTATTATACCACAATGCCTGAACTTTGTAACAACATTTTTCTTGTTATTTCGGTAGTTTTACTGTAGATCAGAAGTTTCACTTACTGAATAAAAAACCCCTCTTAATGTAGGATTTATTTAAAAAAAAATAAACAGCAGTTTTTGAACTTGTGCACCGTTTTATAAAGCGTAAATGTTTCATGGTGAAACAAGAAGTACTGAATTGACAATTTGCAAATGATCATTCTCCAAAACTAGACTGTTGTGTGAACATAGCACATTCCTTATAGTTTTCCTTATAGTATGGTTTAAGAGATGTAATATTTTCCTTTTTTTTTTCTTTCTCTAGTGGTGAAGAATCAGTATATCTTGGTGTTTGTTTTTTTTCATTATAACCTTTCAACATCAGACAGAGCAGTCTTCTGCATTATGTCAATAAACAATGTCCAGTAAACAGTACTGGCTCAAAGAGCTCAATCAGACATGAATCTGGGTGGAAAGCTAAGTTCAAAATAAGTATACTTAGTTCAGTGCCTTTAGCTACAGAAAAATCATGAGCTCCTGGGGCTTTGTGAGACCAGAGCAGATCACCTAGATATGATTCCTACTGGTATTAGCACACTTACTTGCCTTGATGACCTGACACAATGTACAGTTTCTGAGTAGCCAGCTGGTTTCTATTATATAATTAAAGCTGGCAGATAATTTACCAACAATAATTTATAGCGTCTGTCAGGAAAATACCTTTTTTATCTTGTTATAATTCACAAAATTCCAAATAAGTTTCATGTATTGAATATTGAGAAAAAAATAAAAATATTCAAAATATTCTGGTAAGATAAATCAATATATGTTATTTCAAATTTTGTCTTTTTATTTGTTATTTATTATTATAATGTTTCTACGTGAAAAATAATTTTCAGATTAATTAGGGAGTTTAAAATATTTCCAAATAGTACATTTCAAAGCTTCAGAACATCCTTTTTCTCACACTATTCAAAATACAATATTTTTCAAAACCAATAATTTTTTGCAGTGTCTATTGTTTTTACATACACATATATATATGTATGTAAAAAAAATTATATATATAAGAAAAACTGGCATTGTCAGAGTAAAGCAAGTCAAGAAAGGTGATCCTTCACTTCTGCTCAGCACAGTGAGACACAACTGGCTTCCCGTACTAGAGCAAGTCCACTGATGAGCCACAAAGATTATAAGGGCTTGGAGCATCTATTATACAAGAAAAGGCTGAGAGAGCTAGGACTGTTCAGCCTGGAGAAGAAAGGGCTCAGAGAAAAATTATCAGTGTGTAAAAATACTTGACGAAGTATTTCAAACTCATCAGCTCTGGGATTCTGCAATCTGATCACTGTTTCGTAAACCGGTATCCAAACATTCTGCTTACATAGGTGATTAGGAAAAAAAAAGTCCTTCCTAAGGAAAAATACAATCCTCTTCTTTGATGAAGAGTTACACTAACAAAAGGTCTTTTTCCTTCTTTTCATACTTAGGCAAACATACAAGTTTGCATAATCAAAAGGATTACCAAAATTCTTTTTTTTCTTAATTTCCCCCTTGCTTTTATGTAAGCAAGGGTAATCCTTAAACTAGGTAGTTAGCTTCTTATCTGGGATCAAAAACCATACCCATTTTCATGAATAGTCATAAAAGTTATTAAAGTTATTAACTACTTCATTATCTACTAGTGACACAGTATTTCCATCTCATCGGTGAGTCATCTTAAACATTCTCCTAGAAATGAAAGCCAAACAGGGTTTATAAGTAGTTATGGCATTACTGCAATGCAATGACCCACTGTCTTCATTTAAGGGCCTTATGCACATAATTAAACTTATGAGATGTAGAAGAGATCTCCCAGAAACATTACCTTAGCTGGGACTGAATGATGGAGAGAAGTGGGTATCTCCAGACAGCAATTTATTCCACCTAAGAATTATTATTTTAGGGTAGGATAGATCACCCCTTGGAGACTTCCATCTCTCTCCACTTGCAATTAAGTGTATATTCTCTTTACTGATTGTATCAGTTTAGAAAATTTATCTAATCTTATAAAAAAATTCTACGAAGTGACGGGAACTCTGTTTTATACCGAAATGTCAACAATCTGCCAAGGAGACTAAGAATTCCATACACAGAAGCCACTGTGCTTACTGCATACCTCTCAGTTTTTTAATTCTGCCCTGTGGCCACCTTTGTTCACAAGGCTCTGGAAAAGTCATTAGCAGTCAGTTAACACTGGCAACAGAGCAGTGCAGATATAGTCTATTTCAAGTAGAGTAAGCACAATTTCAATCTAATTTCTACTTCTTGAATCAAATCATGATTTGATTCGTCACAGAATGCTTCTGTTGTTCCCATCCAGTCTTTGTTTCTAGGTCAGGGGAATTCGTATGGAGTCCATTGAAGACCTTTCGTCCTCTTCAGCTTCCAGAAGCTACACTGTATGTCTGAATGTATTCAGAAGCAGAAATCTGTATTTCAAACATAGCTTCAGAATATAGATGCAAAGTCTTCTGGTATTTATACTGACATATTACTCTCAACATCATTTATTTTATATTGATTACATTATCTTAGTAAGATATGTCAGTGGCACCTGCATTCGTTAGAGTTCATTGAACTATTCAGGCATTTATGATGTCTGTGAATTAGTGAATCATTCTGGATTTGACCCTTATTTACTTCTGAATAACATTAAAAACTGCTGAACATGAATTCAGTTTGTAAACTTTGCTTATTCGTATACTGTTAGTCAGCAAAGAGACATTATACTGTTTCCACTAATTCTATGACTGTAATATTTCAAAGAGAAGCTTGAAGAACAAATCCATTATGTCTTTCTGGTAAATACACTGGCCTCAGAATGAGTTCATATGGCACTCTGGAAGCTTCTTGCATTGTGAATGTTTTCAAGCGTTCTCAGAGAACATTCATTTGACCTTACAAATCTCACAACATACTGGACTGGGAGCTTTTATCTGGGAGAAAAAAAAATCACAAACAATGTTTTCTTCATTCTCTGATAAAGCCAGTACTGAAGCTGTTGACATTTACTCTTAGGATTAGAAGCTAGCTATCTTTGGTAATTCCCAACACGGTTTGAGCTCCTTGGCTTGAAACACACAGTCTCTGGATTTGTTTGTTTGCTGAAAATAGAATGGGCATAGTGGCCGGGTAATTTAGACACCACGGCTCCTGAAGTGTCAATTGGTGTTGATTCAGACACTCGGTACAAAAGCTGCTTCTCCACTAGTATCCCAGCAAAGAAATCTCACGTGGCTGGACATGAACTACAAACAATCTGGTCTTGCTTATAGAAATTAGTGTCCCTTCATCAGGATATCCCAATGGGCTAAGCTAACTGAACATGGCATGTGCCAAATACATGTAAATACCTTGTGTCAAAATGCCCCTCATTTTGTTGTAACGGCAGTTAAAACTTTCTTAAGCATTTACACAGGAGACCAGCAAAAATTGATTGCATAGTACCAATGATCTTTAACTAAAGGTTGAACAAGAATACATTGAAAACCTTAGGGATGATGAAAGGCATGGGAAGAGTGTTGCATATTAGAACCTGTCCTTACTGCAGATGGCATTGTATTAATAGAAGCTATAATTCAGTGGGAAAAAATAAAAGGCTTTCATCTTGCAGCGACTTCCTGGCAGGTTTGAAAATACATCCTTGATTTGTCTTTGTGTTTCTCACAAAAGTACAACAGACCATGACAGTGGTGTTCTTATTGATTTTTTGCTGTTTGACAGAACTGCTGAGCTTCAGTGGCTTTTTGCATACACCTTCAATTAATCATTCAGGTAGAAGGTGTCCAGCTGAATGTAACCTTACACTGCTACATTAGTTCACTGCTTCCTGCCACGTGACAGCATTTATCTGATTTGCAGTAAAAATGGGTATAGACATCAGTGACAATAAAGAGAATCCTGAAAAAGATTAACTGCTGTATATGCAGTAGTACTAAATGACATAACAAGCATTCAGCTCTATTTCATTAGCATTTCTATTCAAATCATATTTATTAGCTACTTGTCTTAGCAACTGCATAAATTACAGTCTCCAAGCAAGTTGCTTTATGTTGTACCATCTTGTTAGTTATTACAGACACTTCCTTACAGCATTACCATGAAAAAGGCAAAGTTTGCAGAGCAGCTCTAACACCAGTTAGATATAAATATGCTTCTCTGTCTCATCAATGTAAATTATATTAAGGAGTAAGCAGTCATTTTGATCTGACAGGAAAAAGTTTTTAGATTTATGCATATGGTGGAAGATCATGTCATGGCCTGTGATGCAAGCAGATATTCTTTAAATCCTCTCTGCAGTCACAGTCCACAGAATACTTTCAGCTCATAGCCGGAGTTGGCAGTGCACACAAAGTTTAAATCTTACCTATATGCCCTGTTGGCTTCTTACTGGTGGTAACAATTTGGGCCAGACTTTTCAGGAGAATAGCATTTTAAAAAGATAATGTGTCTATAAAGACCAAATTGAGTTTGTTAATGGGTGTCTTTGCCCTCTAAACCCTAAGATGGAATTCTAAATTCCTGTTCATATAATGTAACCCTTCCTTTGCTGAATTACCTTTGAGCCTGAGCCTTTTACCAACCCATGCAAAGCTTACAAGTCTACAGTACTTTTTTGTTGTTGTTAATATGCTTATTAGATAAGCATGTTGAGACTCATTTGTTGCTAGACCAATTATTTGCATGCAGGAGTTTGAGAAGTCTCTGCTGCTCAGACAGGCAGATGGAGGAGTGTCAGCCTTCGAATAAGGCTCTTGCTGAGTTCTACCTTTGAGTTCTTTACCTTTTGGCCTCAACAGTTCATATTGCTTCACATTGCTATTTTTCTTATTATTCCCTGAGCTGGTAACAGTGTCTCAAAAATTTCTCATCTGTCTTTGTTTTTCCTTTTTCTGTCATGCATATCTTCAGCATAGGAACTCTTCCACAGCTCAGCAATATTTTTTACAGTAGAACTGAGCCAAGGTCATACAGTTGTGTTTCACAGAGCTGGCACTTGGACTGCAGATAGCTGGACCCCTGGGATGTGGGTTACAGCAGTCAAACATTTATAACTGTGGGCACCTGAGAGCTGATCATGGAGAGGGAGGGGTGCTCAAACACACTTTACTTACCTTTAGTCACTCTGCTAGTATCTCCCTGAATTGTTTGAGAGCTTCTGCCCCAGAGGAGCACTGAATTTTTTCAAGAGCTGGGTAATGTAATCCTCACTCGTATCTAAAGAGATCTATTTCAACACGGGGAATTTCAAAGGAGACCAGGCAGAAATTAAAGACCTAATTAATTTCTTTTACACACCTAGTTCCTTTAACCTGCTTTTGAAATTCCATTCCAGTTTTTCAGCTATGGCAAATAAAAATAAAGAAATAAAACCATTTAAAAAAATCCCAGGAACACAAAGCTGGAGAAAGTCTTTGAAATCCTTTAATACATTTTCTCACTGTTCAGAAAACTCATTCATTAATAACCTCTATCTTCAAAACTATTATCTGGGGGA
>NW_010209630.1:0-1280 GCF_000695765.1 Mesitornis unicolor | reverse complement strand
AGAGATTTAGTTTTTTCTTCCTTCTCTAACTCATGCTACTATTTTGTTCTATGGACCCTCCACTTCTCTCTGAACTCCAATTTGCAATTATTAGTATGTAATTTAAGTTTCTCTACCTCACACCGCAATGATGAGATTTACAGAAAAGTACTTGGATAATGATCCGAACTGTTTAACGTTTAAACTTTTCAACTTCAACTCATGTGTACATTTCAGTTAGTGAACACGTGGATCTGTTCGAGAACAGACAATAGCCTGGGGGACACAAGGCAGATGCTGCCTAAAATTTCAACCAGAATTTTTTTGGTAGAAACAAGTACTAGCAATAACTTCTCTCTTCACAAAGTTCTAGATCCACATACTTGACGTTATTTTAGACTCAACAGCTGCAGACAAGAGAAGTAAAGCTCACTTTTGCCTAAATGGAGAAAGCCAGAATTGAAGTGAGGGGGTCTTTAAGGGTCACAATTTGTAACTCTTGGTAACATGATTTTCTGTATGTAACTTGTGTCTTTTGAATATTTATAATAGCAAGATTTTCACAGTGACAGTCACCTTAAGGGAAATGTTTTATTACTACCATATGCAGTCTAAACTCGCTTCATCAATTTTAACAAGCATCAAAAGTTGATGAAACTTCTGTAATTTTCCAGTGGAGTAGAACAACACAGAAGTTTCAATTTCATGAGAAGTAAAAACATATGTTGATAGTGATGATGTGATTACAGTGTAGTGTGACTTCTTACTGCCAAAAGTTTTATGTAAAGTAATATACAGAAATACCATTATTTCTATTCTTCAAAAAGAATTTCAAGCATTTTCTCCATCCACATGAAACAAGGAAAAAAACCACAATGTACCTGTTTGGAAGTGTGTTACAAAAGGAAAACACTCCACGTATTTATTGCACCACTTCAGGGCTTCTTCAAGGCTCTTCAACTTCGAGTTACAGCTGGCATTTCCCTCTGCGGCAGACTGCTTCATAACGTCCTTAGAAGGACCAATGCAAATATACACCTACTCAAAGCAAAGGTTCTCATATTACGATTTTTGCAGACAACTTAGAACCTTCAAATTCCAGTAGTGATCAAGGATTATCTTGATAATCCCATCTTCAGAAGGGTCAACACACCCTTGCTCCCGTTTCTTCTTTCCTCAATTTATAAATGATTTTGTATTTACAGTTTTCCAGCAGCAGAGGACAGTCATGATTTATGAAGACCACATTTCAATGTTAAAAAGTCAGAACGAAAGGAACACACAGGAGGCTGTAGTGAGGA
>NW_010209629.1:0-4736 GCF_000695765.1 Mesitornis unicolor | reverse complement strand
CAGCACTCCGGTTGTGTGATTCATTCCACCAAGTTTCAGTGATAGCTGCTACATGGTAGTTATTCCGATGTACAATAGCTTCTAGTTCCTCCTGCTTATTACCCATGCTACGTGCATTGGTGTAGGCACACTTCAGTCGGGCTAAAGGCCCTGCCACCTTTTCACAGGGAGCAGTCCGAATTTCTGCCAAGCCATTTTCAGGGACTTCCACAGTTACTAACCCCTCAGTGACCCTTGCTCCTTGGTTGCTGCATAGAACTCCATCCCCTACCTCCACTGGGACGGTACTCTGAAGAGTCTCACTAGTGCATCATCCCACACATGTCGGCGGTCGACCCCCGGGCTCATGTCTAGTGAGTTGTGTTTTAACCCCTTTCCCACCTCCCCCCTACAAATCTAGTTTAAATCCCTGTCTACGAGCCCTGCTAACTCTTGCCCCAGGAATCTATTCCCCTTTAGAGGATATACTGCATTATATTGCACTGTATCAGATTTATTTAGCTAAATTCACTTTCAACTTGATAAAATGAACAGGCAATCTTAAATACATATTGACTTCTAAGAACATCAGGATGAGTAGTGGTTTTAGTGGTTTGCCTGCTCAGTTTTAGAAAGAGCTTTTTTATCTATAGTGTTGTTAAGTACTAGTAGAAGAGTAACTGAAAAAGTATGTGTACTATTTCTTTCCTATCATACCAAATGCTAACTTAGATGGTTTTTATCTTTTATTGTACGGTACACAAGCACATCCTTTAAAATTTAAAATAACAAAAAACGGAAGACTAAATAAAAAGTGACAATTCAAGTTGATAAGATCATAGAATCATAAAATCACAGAACCATAGAATGGTTTAGGTTGGAAGGAACCTTAAAGATCATCTAGTCCAACATCCCTGCCATGGGCAGAGACACCTCCCACTAGACCAAGTTTCCCAAAGCCCTGTCCAACCTGGCCTTGAACACTTCCAGGGAGGGGCATCCACAGCTTCCCTGAGCAATCTGTTCGTGTCTCACCTTCTTCACAGTAAAGAATTTTCTCCTAATATATAGTTTAAATCTTCCCTCTTCTAGTTTAAAACCATTCCCCCTTATTCTGTCTCTACCTGCCCTTGTAAAAAGTCTCTTCCCAGCTTTCCTACAAGATCCCTTCAGGAACTGCAAGGCCACAACAAGGTCCCCCTCAGAGCCTTCTCTTCTCCAGGCTGAACAGTCCCAACTGTCTCAGTCAGTCCTTTTAGGGGAGGTGCTCCAGCCCTCTGATCATCTTCGTGGCCCTCCTCTGGACAGGCTCCAACAGCTTGATATCCTTCTTATACTGGGGGCCCCAGAACTGGATGCAGTACTCCAGATGGGGTCTCACGAGAGCAGAGTAGAGGGTCAGAATCACCTCCCTCGGTCTATTGGTCACACTTCTTTTGATGCAGCCTAGGATGTGGGTGGCCTTCAAGGGCTACAAGCGCACATTGCCAGCTCATGTTGAGTTTTTAATCAACTGACACCCCCAAGTCCTTCTCCTCAGGACTGCTCTTGAGCTATTTTCCACCCAGCCTGTGTCTGTGCTTGGGATGTCCAGGTGCAGGACCTTGCACTTGGCCTTGCTGAACTTCATGAGATTGGCATGGGTTCACGCCTCCGGCCTGTCCAGGTCCCACTGGATGGCATCCTTCCTTCCAGTGCATCAACTGCAGAACCCAGCTTGGCGTCATACGCAAACTTGCTGAGGATGCACTCAATTCCACTGTCCATGTCACCTACAAAGATGTTAAAAAGCACCGGTCCCAATACCAGTCCCTGGGGAACACCACTCGTCACTGGCCTCCATTTGGACATTGAGCTATTGACCACAACTCTCTGAGTGCAACCAACCAGCCAATTCCTTATCCAGCGAGTGGTCCATCCATCAAAACTACATTTCTGAAATTTTACTACCGGTATGTCATGCGGGACAGTGGCGAATGTCTTGCACAAGTCCAGGTAGATGACATCAGAATATATTGACTAATACTACATTTATAATTTTGGTATCAGTTTATATGATTTTTTATTTAAAAAATCAAATGGCATCCTAAAGAATTCTGATATGCACAAGTCACAAACAGAATTATTTAGAAATAGATTCTTAAATAGATTTTGTATTGCTAAACCTCTTCATAACTGAACTGTGTAAACAACTGCTAATAGGACACACCATCATTAGTGTGACATTGTGACCCTATCATTTAATTAACTATGAATATTCAAAAAATAGGTAGAAGGTAAAGAAAATCTCACACTCTGAAATAAATCAAATACTGGCTGTATTCCTTGAGGACAAAACTTTTTCAAAAATTATTTTCTGTGGTTTCTCTTTTGCTTTTACTCTTCTGGCTTTTTTTTTTTTTTGCTGTCAGTTGTGTTGTCAGAAAGGCAGCCTCTGTATTTCAGCTACCTGAAGAGGGCAAGTCACTAGAGAATGAAAACCTAAATATAGTCCAATTCAGTGAAAGGATTCCTGAACTCTTTCTATGCTACCTGAAATGAATCCTGAAAGGAAAAAAAAATAATTAAAAAACCTAATACTTCAAATCATTAGAGTGAGAGCAGCTATATTTCTCAGGTATGTTCTATTTTTTAACTTCTATGGATATCCTGGGACTCTTTCTTTTTCCTTAACTAAAGGATTCATTCTCATGAAAGGTACAACTGTAGTCCTGAGCTATTATCCTCCTGCATTAGCGCCATGATTACCTATTACCACTAAAACCTATATAATTTACTTAGAAACTTTTTGGAAATAGAGATTAAAGAGTTTCTTCTGTGCAAAAACAAAGAACACTTAGTAGCGTGAAGAATAAGAGAATAAGTCTTTTTGCTTAAAAGGTTTTTGTTTGTTTTTTTAAAGGAGTAGCAAGTGAAATTTAGAGGGTCTTGCGATGGTAGAACAGAAAGTATTTGCAGTAATACACCAAACTATTTTGGAGAAAGTTCAAAAGATAAGAAATGTAAATTACAAGAATTACCATTTTTTATACTTTAGGACATAAATGGTTAAAATTAAATATGGTCTATGTTTACTATATTTTCCAGCTACTGAAACCTCTTTCACCACACCTTCAAGTACTTAAGAAAACTAGTAATTCTAAATTCGTGAAACATATCATGTTTCAGGCACATATATTTTCTTATTAGTAATTTTTAGGAGACTTTCTCATCATATATTAAAAACCAACAATATCTTATTCAGAATTTTCAGTTCTAATCTTTGCTTTGGAACTTAAAACCTATGTGTCACAGCCTTGAACTCACAGATGCCAAAATTCCATAGCGAATTTTGCTTTTAGCAAATAGAACAGTGAGTGCTACATACAGAGAAAGTGAATTCCACAGCTGAAGCTCATCTACTGTTCTGCCTTTCAGCTACTAAATATAAAAGCTGTGAAAGTGTCTAACTTAAACATTTCTGTCAATGCAGAGAAGGGAAATGTCAATATTACAGAATGTTAGGAGTTGGAAGGGACCTCAAAAGCTTGGAGGAGACTGAGGGGTGACCTCTTTAATGCTTATAAATTTTTAAAGAGCAATGTCAGGAGGAAGAAGCCAGACTCTTCTCAGTGATAGCCAAATGACAGGACAAGGGGCAATGGGAGCAAGTTGGAGCGTAGGAGATTCAACCTGAACATAATGAAAAACATTTTTACTGTAAGGGTGACAAAGCACTGGAACAAGCTGCCCAGGGAGGTTGGGGAATCTCTTTCTCTGGAGACATTCAAGACCCTCCTGGACCCGTTCCTGTGTGACCTAGTCTAGGTGATCCTGCTCTGGCAGGTGTTTGGACTAGATGGTCTTTCGAGGTCCTTTCAAATTCCTAATATTCTGTACGTAATCTCTAGGCAATCATAACATTCCGTAAGATACATGACCACCCCATTGCCTCTCTTTCCTTGTCTATCCCTTCTGAAGAGCTTATACCCATCTATGGCAGCACTCCAATTGTGTGACTCATTCCATCATGTTGCTGTGATAGCTACTATATCATAGTTATCCTGATGCACAATGGCTTCCAGTTCCTCCTGCTTATTGCCCATGCTATGTGCATAAGTGTAGACAGACTTCAGTTGCGTCTATATTAAGTTAAAAGGAGCTGGATTTCACTATTAGGGAAAACAAAGCAGAATACATAAATGGGAGTAGGTTTAAGCACCAGTACTTTCATATACATAATTTGATTAAAACCAGTTAGTTATGAAGAGGCACAACTCAAAGAAGCAAACGTTTGTAAGTTATTCTGAAAAGTCAGAAGACTGTGTCAAAGAAGTCTTCTTATCAGATGCCATTAACATTATTTTGATGCTGCTGCATAACACCAGAATGATTATAGCTGCCTTATAGGTGAGGATACTTAAACTTATGGAACAATGAGGAATACATCTACCTTGTAAAAAACATGATTTATATGCCCACTATGAATGTTGCTTTTCACTAAACATCATTATTGATAGCTACTTTGGACTGAAAAGATCAATAAATATGTGTCATTTGGATGTCCGTTTCACCCGGTCTAATTTAAATGAAAATAAAATATAGATCTAATACTGTGGTGAGACACCACACCACAAAATGAAGTGTCATCTTCATTTTACTCATTTACAAACTGAGAAATAGACAGTGAAAGGAAAGAGACATAATAGAATAGGCTTTATAATTATCTCAGTCCATTTATGTAAGTATGTTATCACAGAATCACAGAATCACAGAAC
>NW_010209628.1:0-7101 GCF_000695765.1 Mesitornis unicolor | reverse complement strand
AAAACCCCCTCACAGAAAACCCAATACAATTTCTTTCTTTCTTTTTTTCTTTTTCCTCTTTCTTTTCCCAGATTTGTTGTTAGGCTGGCAGGCCATTAATGAACACCGTATTATCTGTTATACCCTTTAGCTTTGATTCAACGTTAGCTTTTCTTCTGGACTTTCCTTGATTCTTTCCAAATGGTGTCACAAATCAGCACTAATGAGCCAAATCGCTGCTTGCCCTGCTCTTTCACAGCATTGGGTCTTCTGTTTCTGAGGCTTGCTGGATTTAATCACATCTGAGCTGCTATTTTTGAACCTTCCTGAGCAACCAATGGGGTGGACGATAATTTTCACCAGCCTTCAGTGAAATTTTGTATTTGAATTTTTTCCAAATATTTTCCAAAGGTAAAAAAAAAGTTACAAACAATCCTCCTTTGAATCCTCTTCTGAATTGTTTCTGAGTTCAGTCTCTGCTGCCTTGTGCTGCACCAGCTTCACTGTTAAAGTTTGCTTTTGCTCTTTTTGTTTTTACTCATTTGCTGCTTTTTTTTTTTTTTGGTTGTAGCTTTCTTGTTCTGGGCCCCTCAGGTCAAGAAGGACAGGAACTGCTTGAAGGAGTCCAGCAGAGCCACAAAGATGATGGAGGGAGTGGAGCATCTCCCTTATGAGGAGCAGCTGAGGGAGCTGGGGCTCTTGAGCTTGGAGCAGAGGAGACTGAGGGGTGACCTCATTCATGGGGATCAATTTGTAAAGGGCGAGTGTCAGGAGGAAGGAGCCAGGCTCTGCTCTGGGATGTCCAATGCCAGGACAAGGGGCAATGGTCCCAAGCTGGAGCATAGGAGGTTCAATCTGAACATGAGGAAAAACTTCTTTACTGTGAGGGTGCCAGAGCATGGCCCAGGCTGCCCAGAGAGGTTGTGGAGTCTCCTTCTCTGCAGACATTCAAAACCCGCCTGGACGTGTTCTGTGTGACCTGGTCTGGGTGATCCTGCTGTGGCAGGGGTGTTGGACTGGATGAGCTTTCCAGGTCCCTTCCAACTCCTGAGATTCTGTGCTTCTGTGTACTTTCTTGTTGTGATTTTTTTGAGTTCTGGTTGGTTTTTTTTAACTAAACTGCTTTTTTGTAGTTTTTTTTTTCTTTCCCTTTTCTTTTCCTCCCAAGTTCATATCTGAACATATGCTTTTGGGGTGATTCGTACAGTTATTTATCCCATGGAAGAAGGGTTGCTTTCTTCCCTAACTGGGAACTGTGGACATTCAGGAAGGAATACCTGTGACAGTCCTACAGGTTACTGATAGTTTTATACATGTACAGTTTTCCCTTCTCTTTTTCCTACTTATGTGCTTTTGTAAAAGATTCCTTTTAAAAACAGCAAGGGTTTATGTTATTGTTCTAGGTAGAGATTTTTATTACTTTTTTTCTAAGTGAGTGAGTCACGATTACCCAAACAGCCACTAATTTTCAGTTCTTTGATCAACTCCTCTATATCAAGATGAGGTCTAACGCGGAATTCCCTTGAGCAGTGCACAATTCTTTCTGAGGTAGGAAACTTGTCAGCTGTAATGTTAAATAATTCTAGGGATGTTTTAGTCCTGGCAGCAGGAGACTTCAAGCATATGCCAGTCATACTGAAGTCCCTTTAGGGAACATTTTTCTTTACACTTTATAGGCAAGCGTTGGTCTTTGGTGTGTCGTCTTATTTTGCATGCTGCTTGGTTTGTCGGTGGTGTGGAAATGCTGTCGCACGTGGTTGTGAATGCTCTTGCTTTGTTGGTCCCTCTTGAAGAGGTTGTAGCCTGGAAAAGTCATGTCCTGTGTAGGCAAAGGCCTCTCCATGTTTTGATGGGATCCGTCCATATGGGGCTATCAGAGTTTCCCTAATGGGAGAGCTGACCTTCACTCTAGACTGCGAACAGAAATCGTGACCATCTGATTGCTCTTTTGAGGAGCTGATGGGTGAAATAACTCAGTCCTGTCTGAAAGGTGGGTGCTCATCTACTGAATCAACCCTTTTCATGAAATTCTTTCCTTTTCTGATGGTTGTACTCAACAGTAATGAAGCTTGCATCCCTGTCTGGAGCGTTGGCTGAAAAGGTCTTGGTTGTCTTGGTCACATCATGCGTCAAAAAATACTGGAAAACTTTAGAATTATGCTTCATAAAGTGAAAATATTTGACAGGTTTCTACAAAAGATGGTGGATGTGGTTTCTGGTTTTCCCAGTGGGTAAAATAACATGAGAGGTTGGGAGATTGATCTATGATATTGATCATATATTGATAAATGATAGTGGAGATTTCTGGCAGAATTAAGAAAGAAAAAGCTCTCTAGAGAGCACAGGTTGAAATACCGGGGTGGTGTTTACCCTTCTTAGAGGATTTTAGGTAGTGGCTGATGGGGCTTATCTTCATTTTGGATTCTTGTGCCTCTGCTCAGTTCATTATAGACTTAACAAATCCATACCGTGGTTAGAATAGCGTATTGAGACATACTTGAGAAATGAAATGTTTTAAAGAAATGTTGAGAGGTGTTTCATTTTGGGGTTATATTAACAGCAATTTAGCTTATAAAAATGAAATTAATTTGTTTGTATGTTATTATTTTAAATACGTAGATTTACAGACATGCAGAACCAAGTTGTCTGTCGCTGAAGGAGGAACTCTTGTGTGCAGAACTGCTGGTGCAGAGCTAGGAAATGAAGTACCTGAAAGCTAAACAGGTCTTCTCCATTCAGGAAATGCAGCTTTCAGACTGTTCAGGTTTGGCAAAGTAAAGCCAGTCTTGAGTTTCCAGATCCTGCAAGTCCTTCAGGTTTAATTTATGTTTATATTTGCTTCAATGACAGAGAGACAAGGCTTAAGTGAGCATTTTCTTTGCACTAATGCCCCTTCAGAGCAGCATCTGGATGCTTCGGCAGTGTTGAGATCGAGTGTAAGGCTTTTTAAATGGTGAGTGGGGGTAGGGAGGGAGAAAAACCAGCATCTTCTCTGAGGGTCTGTTGTCTGCCTGGACCTCAGGACAGTGCCAGATGTCTGCACAGAGAAGATTTTTAACCCTGCAAATGGAAAAGGAAGATTTTGTTTTGGTGTCTGTGTGGGGTTTGTAATTTTTAATAACTTCTGTACCTTGAATTCTCAGAGCCATCATTTGAGCTTTACATTTTCTGTGTATGCATCAGGAACTGTCACCTCTTGTACCATTTTTTAAATCTTAGTTAAATAGCTACTAAAGGAAGGCTGTGTGCACTCTTGCAAACTGCTGAGTGTAACACTTAGAATATCTTGTTCTTCTCACTTGGACCAGCATGGAGAGAAACGCCTTAAGGGTTTATATGTGTTCTCTTTATTCTTCTGTGTTTATAAATATATACACAGCTAGAAAGATGGGAAGAAAAAGGAGGTTTGCAAGAGAGTGAACTAAATCACTGCAAAACGATACCACGGAGGAACACGAGCAGGAGCAGCAAGGGTCAGCCTGCCTTAATGAAATTACATCGTTTGAGGTTGTTATTTTAAGAGCTATTCCATCTCGCCGTGCCCGAGCACCGGTGTCACGCTGTTAAATCAGGGAGGCTGAATTGGTTCGGTGTGCGCTGAGGCAGTATCCTGATACGGGAGGGATACCTTAATGGTGAAGGTTAACTCGTGCTAGCGGCTGTGGTTATGTTTTGACAGCTAACAAGCTGTTTGCTGTGCTCTTCCCCACGCTTCGATAGGGGAACATCATGAACAGCATGGCTGCGGTGAGGAGGTGCGGATTATTGCCGTGTTTTTAATAGTGGCCCTTGCATCATCCATGAAGCACTTCGATAAACTTATTCCTGGTTTTGTTTGTGTTTTAATAAGCGATGGTGTTGAAGAAGTGCACTTGAATTTTGAATTGACCTCATTAATGTTTATAAATATTTAAAGGGTGAGTGTCACGAGGATGGAGCCAGGCTCTTCTCCGTGACAAACAATGATAGGACAAGGGGTAATGGGCACAAGCTGGAACACAGGAGGTTCCACTTAAATTTGAGAAGAAACTTCTTCTCAGTGAGGGTGACAGAGCACTGGACCAGGCTGCCCAGAGAGGTTGTGGAGTCTCCTTCTCTGGAGACATTCAAAACCCGCCTGGACGCCTTCCTGTGTAACCTCATCTGGGTGTTCCTGCTCCGGCAGGGGGATTGGACTGAATGATCTTTTGAGGTCCCTTCCAATCCCTAACGTTCTGTGATTCTGTGATTCTGTGATTCTGTGAATTTGGTTGCCATGGCACGTGACTGAGGGCTTGTACAGCTCCTAGAAAGCACAGCCTTGGCATGAAGGATGAGTGTGAAAGCTGAGATCCCGAAGAGCTGATTGCAGTCCTCGTCTGTCTGAAGCATCTATGGGGAGCAGGACGCTCTCCTAAGGAGATGGTGGATGCCACAACAGGATAAGGAATAGCTTTGTGCATTTCTAAGCGTATCCAACACGTAGAGACGTCTATATCGCTGTGTAATACCTTCTTTGAGATAAATGCCACGAAAACGCTGCGGCGCTGGACAAATTTGCTCTGCCATATGCTTGTGGAGGAGTATTTTTCTGAAGCTTTTATGTATGACTGGTAATCATAGATTGGTTTAGAGAGACATTTCTGAAAGTGTGAAGGGAAAGGAAGGGCAGCATGCTAATTTGAATTAATTGTAGTGCTCATCAAGTCAACATCCAGTGGAGACCAATTCATTATACGGTCTCTTCTTTTGCTTCTAAAAAGCATCAAGCTGCATTGAACAGTGAATCCAAGGTCAGCTTAAAAAAAAATTGGGATACGCCCCTAACATCTAACATGTTGTAAATTCTTATCTCATGCAGCAATATGTGAAATGGGTTTGGAAACAGACCACAGTGTGGGGGTTTTTTGGGTGTTTTTTTTTGTTTGCATGTTTTAATCTGCAATTATATAAGAGGAGCTTATTTGCACAGAGCTGAGAAGACCTGACAGAGATCAAAATTCAGGTTTGACATGTGTGTTGTGAAAGGAGTTCATGTTTTAAGGTCTTTGGTCCCCTTACTGCGGACAGAGAAAAGAAGAAAAAGTGCACAGCCTTGAGTAAGAAATCTGAGAGCCGCGACCTGGACCTTCATCGCCTGGTTTCAGCCCACTGCCTTCATTTTCTTACCTTTTACAGCAAACCCACAAGTATAAACTTAGGGAGCTGCAGTCCAGCAGCCTGGATGTTGGCAAATGGATTGTACATTTTCAGGAGCAGAAAATAGGGAACTTTTTGGCTGATCTAAAGTGAAAAAGTGGATATTTTACCCTTATGACACATGATGAAGTATCTTTTGGTATCTAGAGACAGCACTGTCATGGGACTAGGCTGTTAATTTATTACATGAATGATGGTGGTATCAGCCTGTGCTTATCTGAGCTGAGTCTATTTTAATGAATAAATTCTTGAACTTTGAATTCAGGGAACAACTTTGTGCTAAATTAAGCAAAGGGACAATATCTCTTTTCACAGAATTTTAGAATCAACATTGATTAATTGGAGTCACTTGCAGTAATTGCAGCTAGGATTAAAGTCTGTTGTGAGTTGTGGTTTTTGGTTTGGTTTTCGGGTTGTTTTTAATTTTCTTTTCTTTTTATTTCCCCCTCTCCCCATACATAACATTGCTGTATCTTCTGTGAGGGTTTAAAAAAAAAAAGACAGGTGGAGAGCCTTTGGTTTCCACCTCATCAAAAAGAAACGTAAGTTTTGGTGACAGAAGATCTGTAAATATTTTATAGGATTCAGCCGGGAATCCATCTGGACCAGATTTCTTTTTTTAGCCTTGCGTTCTTTTACAGTTTCCCTTAATTTTATCTGCAGAGAGCGGCTATCTCAACTTCTTGAACTGAGTGTTTGAAAATGGATTCCAAAATGTTTCCTGCAAAATAAGGGCCTTGTAAAGGCATGTGTTTCCTTGGAGCAATTTAAAGCGGGACTACCCATCCCTGCCGGAGGTGGCACATAGACCGTTTCGCACTGAAGCCATTTATTCATAAGCACCTGCAATGTGTACAGTGCTTGGCAAAATTTAATTGATGCAGTCGTTTCTGGTACTTAGTTGAAATAGCAACTATATCTTCTGATTTTTATGAGCATG
Source organism: Mesitornis unicolor (assembly GCF_000695765.1). Classification (NCBI taxonomy): domain Eukaryota; kingdom Metazoa; phylum Chordata; class Aves; order Mesitornithiformes; family Mesitornithidae; genus Mesitornis; species Mesitornis unicolor. Next base: position 1,004 of record NW_010209628.1, on the reverse strand, counting down.
TAGTCATGAGGGGCCAGATTCTTACACGTTTCGTGGATAACAAATTTAATCCTTGGATTAAGGCAGCACAAAGGGGGAAGCGCTGTTCAATTTGAATAAATATTTCTGGTCTCATCCTAGAACAAACCCATTAGACACAACTCTCTGCACCCTCCCTGTGCTCCCATGAACTTAATTGCCTGAATTGTTTGTTTTTTTATTTGACCTTAAACTGTTTCGGTTATGCTCCAGTTGCAGTGTTTTCATTTCCTTCCTTATAACATAGTGAGATTGGGTTTCGATTTGAAAGGTACAACAGAGAAGCTTTTCTGTCTTCTTTAAATTTAAAGAGTTTTCATCTTTGCATAGCTGACTTTTGAATTATTTCCCCCCCTCAAGTTAAATGTGATTTAATCAGATTATTTACAATGGGGATTATAAATGCTGGAGAAGAGAAGCCATGAAATTGTGAGTGGTTCTGGAGTTACAATGGGGATTATAAATGCTGGAGAAGAGGAGCCATGAAATTGAGAGTGGTTCTGGGAACTAAGAGGTGTCCTTGGGCTCTTCAAAAAGCTGGATGTGCTTTGGGACTCGCCAGCCGTGGTGGTTCTTCCCCTGGGCTCTTCTAAATGCTCCCCAAAGTGGTTCTGCTCATCAGAGGAGGTGGGGAGGGATGTGGACCTTGTGCTCCTTGGGAAGATCCATGTTGGGCAGCTATGCCCGACAGCTGTGATCAGTTCAGCCAAGGATTTTTGTCTGGTCTGAAGCCATGTAAGGCCCTTATGGTTCCCAGTTCTCTCTGCTTTTCCTTGCTTGCAGGAGTTTGGACTGTGGTTGATTCACAGAAGGAGGAAAGTGGCCAAACCCATCGGAGATCTCGATCCTCCACTGAGATAAGAGAGAAAATAAAGCTGATAATCTGTGGAATGGATGGAAACTCCTCCAACATTTGTCCAATTTGTTTTTGCACAGGCCTTCTTTCATTGCCTTTGTCACTTTTTTGATGGGGAGGAGTTGGTGTC
>NW_010209627.1:0-3313 GCF_000695765.1 Mesitornis unicolor | reverse complement strand
TGGGGACATTGGTGTTGTGGGGGGGAGCTGCACAGCTGGGGGTGACCCATGGTGTCCCTGTCCCTGTGACGTCCCCATCCCTGGGGTGTCCCCGTCCTCGTGGTGTCCCCATTCCCGTGATGTCCCTGTCCCTGTGATGTCCCCACGGTGACTCTGTCCTCGTGACGTCCCTGTCACTGTCCCCGCAGCGTCCCCATCTCCGTGGTGTCCTCATCCCCACGGTGTCCCCGTGGTGTCCCCGTGATGTCCCCATCCCTGTGGTGTCCCCATGGTGTCCCTGTCCCTGCGGTGTCCCCACGATGTCCCCGTGATGTCCCCGCAGGGCTGAAGCGGGGGCTGTGCCTGAAGATCAACCACTTCCCCGAGGACATGGAGTACGACCACGACAGCGCCGAGTACCTGCTCCGTGAGTCGCCACGGCAACCGCCCCGCGTCACCATGGCAACCACCCTGCATCACCCCCAGCATCTCCATGGCAACTGCCCCATCATCACCACGGCAACCGCCCTGCATCACCCCAGCATCACCCCGGCAACTGCCCCGTGTCGCCATGGCAACCCCTCCAGCCATTGACACCACCCCCATCATCACCATGGCAACCGCCCTGCAGCACCCCAGCGTCACCCTGGCAACTGCCCCGTGTCGCCATGGCAACCACCCAGCATCACCCCAGCAACTGCCCCATTGTCGCCCCAGCAACTGCCCCTCATCACCTCTGTATTGCCCTGGCAACCACCCCGCATCAGCTCGGCAACTGCCCTGCGTTGCCGTGGCAACCACCCCATATCACCCCAGCATCACCCTGGCAACTGCCCCTTGTCACCATGGCAACCACCTCGCATCACCCCAGCAACTGCCCCATTGTCACCCCAGTAATTGCCCTGCATCACCCTGGCAACCACCCCACATCTCCATGGCAACTGCCCCACATCACCCCAGCATCACCCTGGCAACCGCCCCGTGTCGCCATGGCAACCACCTCGCATCACCCCGGCAACTGCCCCACATCACCCCTGTATTGCCCTGGGAACTGCCCTGCGTCTCCATGGCAACCACCCCATGGTCGCCATGGCAACCACCCCACATCGCCCCCATCATCACCCCAGCAACCGCCCCATTATCACCCCAGTAATTGCCCTGCATCACCCTGGCAACCACCCCACATCTCCATGGCAACCACCTCACAGCACTTCAGCAACTGCCCCATTGTCACCCCGGCAACTGCCCCACATCACCCCTGGTAACTGCCCTGCGTCTCCATGGCAACCACCCCATGGTCCCCATGGCAACTGCCCTGCATCACCATGACAACCACCCCAGATCACCCCACATTACCCCGGCAACTGCCCCACTGTCACCCCAGCAACCGCCCTACATCTCCATGGCAACTGCCCTGCATCCGCCAGCGATGTCGCGGCGTCGCCCCGGCAACCGCTGTGCTGTCGCCGTGGCAACCGCCCCCGCGCCGTCACCGCGATGCCGTGACAACCGGCGTGGCATCGCCGTGGCAACGGGGCTGTGATGCCCGGGGGTTGCCGTGGTGATGCCCTGGCAACGGCCCCGGCATCGTCCCGGGGATGCCCCGGTGTTGCCATGGCAACGAGTCCCTGGCTTTTGGGGATGCTTCTGATTGGCTGCCTGCGCTCCCTCGCTTCAGAAATGCGCCTTTCCAATTGGTTGCTGGGCTCGGAGCCTCTGTGCTCTGATTGGCTGCTGACTGCGGTCCTCCTTTTCCCTCGTTGGTTGCCATCCTCAAAGAGTAAACTCTGATTGGCTGAGGCCTTCAAGGGCTCTGATTGGCTGGGGGCTGATGGATCCTGGGCTGCTCGTGGGCTCCCACCGGCCCCCAACAGATCCCACACCCTCTGTGTGCTCTGATTGGCTGCCAGATCCAGAGCTCCCATTGGCCAGGGCCAACAGATCTCATGCCATGCGTGCGTTCTGATTGGCCACCAGTCCCAGGGCTGCCATTGGCCAGATCCCCATGCCATTCATGTGCTCTGATTGGCTGTCTACTTGATGAGCTCCCATTGGCTGGGGCTAACCAAACCCATGCCATTGGAGAGCTCTGATTGGTTGCCAGTCTCAGGGCTCCCATTGGCCAACAGATCCCACACCATCAGTGTGCTCCGATTGGCCGCAAGTCCTTAGGCTCCCATTGGCCAGGACCAACAGATCCCATGCTATTCATGCACTCCCATTGGCCGGTGCTAACGGATCCCACTCCCTTCATGCATTTTGATTGGCCGCCAGCCCCCAGGGCTCCCATTGGCCAGGACCAACAGATCCCATGCTATTCATGCACTCCCATTGGCCGGTGCTAACGGATCCCACTCCCTTCATGCATTTTGATTGGCCGCCAGCCCCCAGGGCTCCCATTGGCCAGGACCAACAGATCCCATGCTATTCATGCACTCCCATTGGCCGGTGCTAACGGATCCCACTCCCTTCATGCATTTTGATTGGCTGCCAGCCCCAGGGCTCCCATTGGCCGGGGCTAACAGGTCCCACACCATTCATGCATTCTGATTGGCCGCCAGCCTCAGGGCTCCCATTGGCCGGGGCTAACAGATCCCACGCCATTCATGCATTCTGATTGGTTGCCAGCCCCAGGGCTCCCATTGGCCGCCTGTAATGCTATGGGGGGGGTCCCGCAGGGGTGGTCCGGGCCTCCAGCATCTTCCCGATCCTGAGCGCGGTGCTGCTGCTGCTGGGGGGTGTCTGCGTGGCCGTCAGCCGCCTGCGCCGGGCCCGCACCAGCCTGGTCCTGGGGGCCGGCATCCTCTTCGTCGCCGCCGGTCAGTGAGGGAGAGGGTCCCCATATCCCCTGGTCTCTTGAGGAGGGGTCTCTGATCGCCATCAGGGTCCCTGGGAGGGTCCTGGGGGGGTCCTGACATTCCCTGGTCTCTTGGGGAGGGGTCCCTGATCTCAACCAGAACCTGTGGGGGGTGAGGAAGGGTCCCAAAGGTCCCAATAAAGGTCCCTGGGAGGGTCCCGGGGGTCTCCCATATCCCCTGGTCTCTTGGGGAGGGGTCCCTGATCAACCAGGACCCCTGGGGGATGAGGAAGGGTCCACAAGGTCCCAGTGAGGGTCCCTAGAGGGGTCCTGGGGGGGTCCTGACATCCCTTGGTCTCTTGGGGAGGGGTCTCTGATCCCCATTAGGGTCCCTGGGGGGGTCCCTAATGTCCCACTGAAGGTCCCTGGAGGGTGGGGGTTCCCCATATCCCCCAGTCTCTTGAGGAGGGGTCCCTGATCCCAGCCAGGACCCCTGGGGGTGAGGGAGGGTCCCCAAGGTCCTAATAAGGGTCCCTG
>NW_010209626.1:36751-39011 GCF_000695765.1 Mesitornis unicolor | reverse complement strand
TTCCTGCTAGGAATTAAAAGCTACAAAGCAAGGCACAGTAGTTTAAATATAATCATAATAATAAAAAAAATCAAGCCTGAGGGGCCTAATTTCCACAATTGGGAGGGTTGGAGGGAAACTCTATGTACCTAAATCCTAACTTCAGTGAGCAGTTAATGGCACTGTGAAAATTTAGCAAATTGGATACTTGACAAACCAAGTCAAAAGCCACTGGCTCACTGCACATAGCTGAGACCGAAGAACGGGAAAGAGAGGATCCTTCCGGTGTGCCAGTTCATCCGCGCACGGGCAGGCAAGCCGGCACCACCGCTGGGTGACAACGAGTGCAGCCATCAGGGGCCAAGACGATGCTGTGCCAGGAGGCAAACCCAGCTCTTTCCAGTGTGCTGGACCAGAGTGCAGCACCTTCCACGCTCAGATGGCAGATCTGTATCCGGAACAAATGCCCACGCACTACACTGCAGCTATTGTTTGCTCTCCGCTGCTGAACTCGCCCGCTGGCATCACACTGACGTTACTAGATGAGAGACACTGCAATATCCAGATGTGCAGTGAATAGGTAATACAGCCATCTGGGGCTTCAGCTTCCAGCCTGCTCCAGAGCCTGCAATCCTCCAAGCCTTTTCTTGGTCAAGGAGCTTAGGGCCACCCATGATACTTGCTGATATAGATGGTAAACCTCTTTCCAGAGCCTGAAAATCATTGCAAGATGTCTCAGCATCAGCCTCTTCATATTTTACAAAACCTTTACAGTGTAGGAGTGGCACAACCAGAAGCTGACTCACTGCATCAGATATGTCCTCATGCTGTCCTCGCTTCCTCCCAGCACTAACTGCTCACAGGGATCAGTAATCAGAAAGGAGTTCTAGAAAAGGGGAAATTTTTTGCAGAGAGGAAAACAGATCTCTTTCCACAAGTGAAAAATCTTTGCTTACCGCTATGACAGACACAGAATATTTAAAGGCAACATAGAAGAAAGAATAAAAGGACTTTGCATCTTCTAAACAACCTCCCCATGGATTCAAGGCCTTTTTAACTAGAACAGTTTTTAACTAAGAGTTTTATACTCAAGTGACTGCTCAAAGCCCTGCAGACCAGAGAAGACAGGCAGCAGACATGTCTGTGAGCAGCAAGAGGTAGCTGACTAATTAATATGTTTGTCTGCATTACAAAATCATTCAGGCTCATTATTAGGGAACTCTATTAAATAGAACAGTGCTACTCAGAGCATTCACCTCACCTTTGTTCCAGGTAGTGCAGAGCCTGCCTCACGAACTCCATGCGCACCTCCATGTTAGTCCGGACTTTCAAGGCATCGCTCGCAGGGACCAGGGTGACATCGGTCATTTGTTTCACCATGGCCCACATCTCAGAGATGTTCTATGAACAAGACATCCCATGCAACAGCAATTAAAACAGAGATGAATAAGCAGTCCTGTTTTGAGCTACACGGTGTCTCGATGTTTAAGAAAAGCATAAAAACGCAAGAGTAACCTCTGTGTAGATTTGTGGTGGAGATACTGGATGCAGTCACAAAGGTAAGCCACTCTTGTCCTGCAGAATTCAAATTTCCCACACTCCTCTGCCTAATTCTTGTGCAAGAAGATGGCTATAAGGACTGGCCAGCAACTGTCACCTAGGATTGACAGTAATTTCCCAAACTAGGCTGGGTACTTGGTGCTCAGCCTCCTTCCCCATCTCCAGCTTGTAAATCCCACTCAATAAATACCACAACATCAGCTTTCCGAATAAGCAATTGCTCTGGCTGCCAACTGGAAGGCTGTGCAATCAGCTGTGATGAGAAATGTCTAAAGGACACTGAGCACTTGGACAAAGACTCAGGTCTGAAAAAAATGTTGAAAGCCATCCAGGACTGCTCATTCATGAGGATGAGATCGTATCAGTAACTCCAGGACTAGAGCATCCCTGCTGAAACAGCAAAATACTGAGAAGGAACAGCGCTGTTAGCTGCAGCAAGGGCAGGCATTTGATCTCGGTGCTTCAAAGCAGCAAGAACACTGAAACTCACTGTGCTGTCCCTAGCAAAACAAACAGAGCTGTTCAAAGCAAAGATGAACATCTGTAATTCAGATCTGACTGAAGCATTTGCACCTCAGCTTCTGAACAGCTTTTTGCTTTCCCCATTTGTAAAGGTTTTCCGTGACTTGACCCTCCTGCAGTGTGCTCCTCCAGCATTTCTCAAAGGTGGCCAGGTTCGTGCATTTGTGGGGGTTTTTTGTGGTGCATCAAGGCAACACAA
>NW_010209626.1:25257-36720 GCF_000695765.1 Mesitornis unicolor | reverse complement strand
AATTAAAGGGGGGGGGGGGGGGGGGAAGAAAAGCAGGCAGATCATTGGTTTGAAGTCAATCCTAGGGGCTTTGTGTTTTGCTATGGGAGCTTACTTCAGCTCCAGCAGGGTCTGATTGAGGACCCTTCTCCTACAGCTAAATACACTCAAAGGGTATGACGAGGCCACATTTTGAAAACCAAATACAACAGAACCCCTTTAAAACGAAAAGCAGGTTTTTTTCCTCAACAGCTCATCACTCATGACAGGACGCCGCAGTGAAAGCGGGTCCTTTTCTGCTTCGCTGTGTAAAAGAAATTTTCACCGTGACCAAGTTCATCACAGGTGGGCCCTGCTGTACTAGAGAAGATTCCAGTATTGGCTCTGTGTTTTCTGTGCAGCGATGCAATTTATTTTTGGCAACATCAGGTTTTTTCCACCAATGTCAGCAGGCCGCTGACAACTAAAAATGGATTAAATACATGTCCTTATGTTAACCCCTGGCAGTACCTTATCATCCAGCTCTGCAACGGCAGCACAAAGGTCCACCAGGTTAGGCTGCAGATGTCCATTCACTATCTTCTCATTATAAATATAAATCTGAAACATATTGAAAGTAAGCGAGTTTAACCACAGATATTACTCCCCTTTCCCCTCCCTAGCAGCAAAATCTGAGCAAGGCTTCAAGAACAGAGCGTGCCCTGCAAGTCCCTTCTGCTTCCTCCCACATTGGCTGCTCCAAACCCAACGCAAGAGGAATGGGCACCAGCACCAACATAGAACCCCAGGCCTGCCCAAAGTCAGGCAGCCACCACCCAGCTGCTCAGGAGGAATGCCCTGTTAGATGAATTGCAGCTAATCGTCGGAGGACAAAGATTCAGAAGAGATCTGACAACTGGGCGGCTGTGATGTTCCCCTGCACGGCAGCCTCCTACCTGCTGACATAAAAGAAACAGAGTTTTGCTGGTTTGTGGCAGTATTCAGGGAAACCTGACTCAGGGAAATGAGATCAGAAACCTGGCCTTTCAAAACCTGTTCTTAAATATATCTACCTATATCTACCTATATCTATAACTATCTCTATATCTCTATCTATATCTCTATATCTCTATCTATATCTATATATCTATATCTATATACCTATATCTATATCTATCTATATATACATGCACACACCTGCTTTTATTTAAATCTTGATCTTAATTTAGTTACTTCTACTATTGCTTATTCTATTCTCAGCCCAAAAACCTCCCAGTTCCCTCTGACAGTAATCATTCCCGTTGCTGGAAAGGCAGTGCCACTGTCATTTAACTCTCTCTTTCTTGAACGTATCGCTCCTGCAACATGCCCAGCATGCAAGCAAGGTGCTCAGCTCAGGACTGCAACCAGAATTGAGCACCAGTGAAATCACATACGTGGACTTCACAGCGTTTCTGTAAGGCAGTCTGAAGAATCCATTAAGAACAACTAATCATTTCAGTGATCATCACCGGCCTCCAAGTACGGATATAATTATGCCACAAGGAAAATCCTTAACACAGCAATATTACAGTGGAGGTGAAACAAATTAACATACATTAACCACCACTAAATTAAATGTACACTTGATCAGCACAACTATGCACCTCACTGTGTGATTCATTTCCTCACCATGACCACAACTGAATGCGGACATAGAAAAACAGACGCACACGCTGCTGTCTGGCTCAGCAAAGCCTGAGCCAATGCTCACAATCACAGCAATTGTGTGCAAATTAGGCAACACTTTGTCTACGTAGCTCTATACATCCATTTTGGAAAAAATCAAGTACTCTTTCATTTTGTTTCCAAAAGGACCGGTAAACAGATCACCTCAAACAACAGAAGTAACAAATTGGGTACAGAAAGGCTTATCGGCTTTCCCTGAAAACGTTCAGAGGGAGTCCAATGCCACCAGATACATTAATTCATAGCTGATGCACGAAATCCCCTTGTAAGAGATGACACTAAAATGGGATATAAGTTGACAAACGTCAAGATTAAGACTTCGTTTTTTTGTACACACGCGAAGAGCCACAAGGATGGTGAGGGCTCTGGAGAACAAGCCTGATGAGGAGCGGCTGAGGGAACTGGGCTTGTTTAGCCTGGAGAAGAGAAGGCTGAGGGGAGACCTCAGCACCACCTACAACTGCCTCAAGGGAGCTTGGAGAGAGGTGGGTGCTGGTCTCTTCTCCCAGGTGATGGGGGATAGAACAAGGGGAAACGGCACCAAGCTGTGCCAAGGGAGGTTCAGGTTAGAGAGAAGGAGGAAGTTCTTTACTGAGAGGGTCGTCAGAAGCTGGAACAGGCTGCCCAGGGAGGTGGTGGAGTCACCATCCCTGGATGTGTTTAAAGAGCGGGTAGATGAGGTACTTAGGGATATGGTTTAGGGGGTAGACAGGAACGGTTGGACGTGATGATCTCAGAGGGCTTTTCCAACCGAGCGATTCTGTGATTCTGCATCAGAAATGTGATCATGAGAATAAAGGGAATGCAAAGTTTCCAATTGCTTATTGCTCATTGACAGGATTTCTAAAACACTTTTTTTTTGAAAGGTTAAGAGACATTCAGTTTCCTATACAATCATAAATGACTTCCACAGTCATCTGTAGATGACATCTACAGTTCAGGATCTCCTTCTGACAGACAAAAAGTCCTGTGTCAGGCAGACAAGTGCACTTTGAACAAAGTCAGGCTGAATTTCTTTATTCTCCACCTGCGTGTTAACCACAGGCAGACATTTCCACGTTTAACCTGCCGTATCTTCTCACACGCTAGACTCACAGATCTTTAATTCCCCCACCTCTCCCTCTGCAGAGAGCCCTGTTTAATTATGTGCTTTCACTTTCACTCACCTCCCGAGCATACGCCATCTCCACGTTGTCCAAAGAGCTGCGACCTGGAGGGCCCGACTCGCCCACGTAGCTGGGCTGTTGGACGAGAGGCAGATAAGAAGCTGTAAGGTATAAAATCATTGCAGTGTGTTCGACCAGTAGGTTAACTCCTAAAGAACAACAGCAAAACCATGATCCTGACAGAAGTAAGAACAGGATTTTGAAATGCACAGTCTCGCTGCAATACCCTGTTATCATCCCAGTATAGCTTAAACTTTCTAAAGTGACAGAAATCCTCCTCCTTCAGTGCACAAACCAACCATTAGCTCTCTAGAATTAGGACATCAGTCTCTCTCAACAGCATCTTGTAATTTTAATTCTTTCCTTTTGTTTCTTGAAAGGTTGCTGCTTGTCATGTTAGTGTCTCCCTGCGAAGCATCTGGTCTGAACCTCCACCACAGCACGGACGCAGAATTCAACGGATCCGGTCTAGCAAGGCTGACACTCCAGTTCTGTCCCAGTACCATGACACCAACACGAACTGTGACTGCAGCAATCAATTGTGTGCTGAGAAGTGCCCCACTGGTGATCAGTTGTAGGAGGACACTGGCAATAACACTGACCTGAAGAAATAATATCTCTACCCATAGAGACTATGCCAGGACTGAGGTATTTTCACTGAGCAGGGGGACAGCCGATGGACTCGTGACACAGGAAATTCAGACCCTTTTATAAAGCTAAAGATACAGCATGCCATAACATTCTAGTGCTGCATAAGGCTATTCTGGTAAGAGTTCACTACAAATCACAGGTATGTTTTCAGTACAGCCACCACTGAATGTGGACGTCCACCACTCTGGAGGAAAGAATAATGCTCCCAATTAAGTGTGTAATACCCTCTGATGTTTCCATCTCCCAAAAAATACAATTCTTCATTTCAGCAGCAGCATTGCATGCCTCGGGTTTGAAAAATAAAAGTGCCATCACTTTAAAGACAGTTCCCTTTGAGGCAAGCAGCCCCTTAATATCAGCTGCTTCATCAGCAGTGCTACAGCCACGATGGTCTGAAGATAAAAGCAAGACAAGCTCCATATAGAAGCATAATATTTATTATGAATCCAACTGACATAGTTGGGGCAGGGGAAGAGGAACAGAAAAGCTTTCAGACAAGCAGTTGCTTCGGTTTCAGACCTGAGAACAGCCTTTGAATTTCAGGCTTTGAACCCAAAAGCTCATTTGACTCTCCCAGGTGTAGCTGGTCTGATAACAGACGCCACCTCTCCTCACAAACCTTGCTCAGCTTACTGCAGGTGTCTCGCTCAGGCAGTTATGAGGATCTGGGATGGTTGTTTTCTTCCACTGGGAGAGAGGATGCAAAGCACCAACTAAATACTGAAAGCGGCCGAGCAAACACTGAGAAGGGGCCTTGTTGCACCTCAGTTTGTTACTGAATAACTCGAGCACATCTGATACTCCCCTAAGCTGGAATGAGTAACTTCTTCTGAGAAAGAGCAGGTACATCTCTGCAGAGCTTTAAAAATCAAGCTTTTCACCATCAAAGTCAGAGCCAGCTGCACCTCCTCATTAGCTGTCACACTGCACCTCTGTGATACTGTCAAATAGCTTTACTTTTTCTTCCATCAGTTACCCAGAACGTCAGTACTTTACTGTGTAGACAGGATCACCCGCAAGTTTTGCTTAAGGACATGTTCCAGCCCTTCCTGGAAGAGTTCAGTTCAACGTGACCGAGTCACTGCCTGTGCAAACAGACAACAAAGCTCAAATGCAATGGAAAAGGATCAGTTTCCATTTCAAGCTGAGCTCTGCTGACACCTGCCATGCAGGTCTAACATCCCTGCCACGACCTGGCTTGCACGGATATCAGGAAAAGATCTGAGAAACGGGTAGCTTTTCTCCATGTGGTGTCATCGTTCAGCTTCTTGTTTCAACTGAAGACAAAACGCTGACAGGACCTTCAAAATATTATCATTTTTGGGAACTGTATCTCAACTTTGAGAGGAGATCATACAAACATATGAGCTTCTCTCCACGTCACCGATCAGTCTCTGAGCTGAAGAGTTGCTCAGTCGTTCCCAAATGCTTAGAATTGTAATTTCCCATCAGTCTGACCCAGGTTACTGTCTATGGTGTAGGACCTCCCTTACACTCACGTTCAAAGTCAACGGCCATCCACTGTCCTAGTCCAGCAGCTTTGATCAGGAAAGCTTTCACAATTTTCATGACAAATAACGATACAACTGCCATGGCCAAGAAGCTGTTTTGAATTAGCAAGGAATTTATATGTGGAGATAAGGGTACTGAGAAACTGCAAGAACTCTGTGATATTTGTGATTACTGCTTTCTCCATGACACACAACAGTTGATTACGTACTAAAAAACACCCAGTCGTGTTTGCCCCCGATCCAGTGCAACATAAATGAATGAAGGTGCCAAAGATTAATCTGGACAATCCTTTAAAATTGCTGGAATCGGTTTATCACTACATTAATTCCGCAGTAATAGTGCTACTTAAGTGATGTCCCACCTGATTATAAAATCAGGCAGGTGCATTTAGACCTCGGGCAGTACAAAAATGCCTTACCAAAAAAAACCCAAAAGAAATTCCACTTTTCCTTTCTGCAGCTGAACTTACAGTAAAAACGTTCTTCACGCTCACTCCTAATGGATACCGATATTCAGAGGCATTTGCATCTCCTTTCAGTGCCAAGCCATCTGACACAAACTCCTTTAAACCCACCTAAAACCCGACAAACTCTTTGTTCTTTAGAACAAAGCAGCTGTTAAAGCAGGTTTCCTGGGAAACAGACGTGATGGCAGAAATAGCGATTTGCAGCCTTCCCCTGTGCTGTGCCAGATAAATCGCAGAGTTATTTAAAGTAACACTAAATTATGGACGTTGTCGTTAATTACCGATGAGGTTTAAGCTTCTAAAGCAAGTGAAGAAGGGTACATCGCGACTTAGCGTCACTTTTCAACCGGTGCCCACACACCAGACACGTAAGGACCGGGGCTTTCTTTTGTGGATCTGGTTCCCTTTACTCCCGCTGCTGCTTTGCAGCACCCCGGGGCCTGCCGCTCCAGCGAGCCGTGCATGATGACGGGTTAAAACCCACAGGTAAGGGGCTGAATTCAAAAGTGCGTGCCCGAAACTGAAGAGTAACTGCTCCGGGGTTTGGGTTTTCCTTTCTTTTCTCCAGTTTTTATTTTAGCCTAACCGTTATACTTTGAGGATCACTCATTAACAGTCCGCCACAGCTGAGAACTGCCACATCGAAAATAAGTTCTTTCAAAGCCCGTTACTGACTTGGCACTTCAGCAAAGAAAAATTCAAGAACCCCAGAATCTGTCTTTGCTTTTCCTTCCTATGTCAGAGCCACGGAAGCAAGCTTATTTCCTATTTTTTTTTCCATCTCATACTTGCCTTCTGGCTTCATCTTTGAATTATTAAACTTGGAAAAAAAAAGCACTAACTCACCGAACTCTCTCATGGCTGCGCTAGAAGGAAATTTCAAAAGGAAAATTAAAGCAGTGAGTCAGCGCGGGGAAGGCCATTTCCACTCTTCACCCTGAACTGCAGAAGGAGTTTTGCAGGCAATCCTGTAGCTGGCAGCCAGCGTCTGAAGAGGCATCCCCTATAAGCTGAGAGTGGGATTTGGGGAAGGGGAAGGATATCCCTTGGTGGCAAGTCGGAATTTGATCAGGTTTTCAAGCAAGATTATGAAAGAGGTGTTGTAAACAGCAGCTAGGTGCCCACAAGAAGAATAGAGTGTCAGGTCAGGTTCTCAAGCTTAACTGGAGCAGCAGAAGGAAAACAGCAAAGTGGGTAGTGCACAAAGGACTGCAGAAGTACAGCACACACACATCTTGCTGCATCTCTGGTCTGATACTGCTTCAACAGCTTGTGCTGCTTTTATCAACCACATTTGCTTCTCCTTACCCTGAATTTAGGTCTTTCCACAACATTCTTCAGAACTGTAATACTTATTCTGAATATTATCCACTCGTGAAAGCTGCAGCTACGCTGCACTGCTGTCACATTTTATCTTTTACATTCATTTACCCTAACGCCGCCGCTTTTCAAAGGAGCCCTCCTTCATTTGTACTCAGTTGAGCATTCACCCTCACTCGCACACTGCACCGCGTGCCTGGAAAGATGCATTATTCATCGCCCTCATATGCATATGCACATTCCTCAGCAGAAGTCTGGGCAGACATTTTGTCAGCCCTCCAAATGGCTTGGCCAGTGGATGCAGTGAATAACGAGGCGGGAGATTGAGCTGGAGCAACACCATCAAAATCCACTGCAGTGGGGGAGCGGAAAGCGCCTTACAGTCCTTGGGATTTAAGTGATATGAAAACATGATATGGAGGGGCATGAAACTGAGAGCAGCAGCATCCCTCCACCGCTGCGGGAGCTGGCTGCTCGACAGCAGGAGCGGAAGAAAGAAAAACCTGGAATAAAAGGACAAAAGAAATGCCTCTGCACCTCGTGGAACAAGACTCGGAACAAACACCTTGAGAACAGAGATGTGTGATACCTTGAAAACAAACTTGGGCTTTCCTCCCTTTGCCCCAAGAAGCACCTTTTCATTAGCTTTCCCCCTCCACTTACGGGAAGAAGGCCAGGCTGGAGGACAAGGGGGAGCAGAAAACCCTAATGGCAAGTCTTGCACTAGGTTCTTTGAATCATGAGCTTTGCCTGTTAATTGGTCTTATTTCCATGAATAATGTGTTGGTATTTCACTCTGCCCAAATTAGCTTACCCAAAGCTTGAGAATTGGCTCGCAGGCAGACTGGCCCCCTGCTGCGTTTGGATCTGTGCCTTTTCAGTTGATTCTCCATCTCCAGAGGATATCAATTAAACCTCTACTATATTCTGCAGGCTGTGACTGTTTGTGTCTCACACACACAAAAAACTTATTTGACTGGAACAAGGCTTTAGAAGAACAACCTGCTGCGGGGAGGTTAGATAACAGACTTTTAACACAGTAGCTGCACTTCAAACCTCTCAGACCTTTGACTTCTTGAGGCTAAGGCCAGAACATATCAAGGATTTTAAATGCTCTTGAAATGACACACCGATACCACGAGTGCTTTGAAACAGGGAGTGGAGCATTACTGAGCGATACAGAGAGTCTTTAAACTCATTCATGAGAAACATTAGAGGGGTTTTCCTTCCTCCCTCCCACCAATTTGATGCTTGGCATCTCGGATGCCATGGGCTGGGGGTGGTGTCCATTTGACACTGAAACATCAGAAAAGGGCTTTTACCTTTCCACAGCAGGTTATTAAATTGCTTCTCCTAGCAGTTAATACCCACACTTTGAAAGGAAAACCCCAGATCAGTAACTCGCACACAAATCAAAGATGATAGAAGCTATCAGAGTAGCTGCCAAGCCTTCAGACTCGCATCCTAAAATAATGGGATAGATGTTCCTAGTTTTAAATGAATTCAGCCTGCATTATTTAGCACTTCTAATACTGGAAAGCCGGACAACCTTTGGAGAAGTTACAATAAAGTATCAGTAAAATACTTTCTGGGGAAGACAGCTTCTATAAAAAGACGTATGCTAACTGGGATTAACCTATATTTAAAAGAACAGTAATCAGAAAGGGACATTTCATTAGCAACTTTAATTATTTCCAAATCCCTATACAGGTCATACTCCATCAACACCAAGGGCTTTTTTTTTTTAACGTTAATGTACTTTGCAGCTCTAGAAGTCAGTCCAATGAACATGATTTTTTAAATTATTTCTTTTTAAGAGGTGGAAGATGGCTATAAAAAACTGGGCCTGTTTTCTGGCCTGAAAGCACAGCAACTTGCATCCCTCCACCCCATCACCTCTCCTCTCAAGGTTTTCATGGAGCGTTGTGCAGCAGCTGTGATGTAACTTTGTGCTCAAGGAGCCTCAGCTGATGTCTGGTGCCTCCAGCTCAGAGGGGTGGAATTCCCACAGCTCTGCACGTAAAGGCACTTTACACACGTAACTGGAGCATCTTCTTTAAGAGAATAAAGTGTTAAGATGTAACACAAGATAAGGAACATTTTAAGTTGCTAGAGTCAATACCCTGTCATGTTAAAAACGGGGTCAGTCTTGCCCAAAGGATTTGGTGGTCGCTCCTGGATTAACCTCAAATTCCCAAACACTAGAGGTTTTAGCAGCACAAAATTGTAATCTGCACTGCATGGGACAAGGTAAAAAGGAAAGCACACCCCTCTTTTTATGTTTTTCCTGAATATTCATTTGGTTTTGGCAAGAGGCTGGAGAGATATCATCACCCTCTTAAGAAAAGCCATAAATCCTGGCTAGCACACGGGAAAGAGACACTCTAAGGCCTATGTGGGAGCTCAGCTGTACCTGAGGAACTGTCTGGTCTCGTTAGTGCTGCAAAGGTTCCCTGGAGGCGAAGTTCACCCCAAAGTGTTTTCTGTCCCTTGGGTCTATTGACCTAACGTGTGTTAGTGTCACTAAGTGTCCGATCTCAAAACACAGCTTCAGCAATAGGAGCTCCACTGCCTGCACCCATCAGCCAAGAAAAACAACCATAAAGGTTTTACATTTTGCTAGACAGTGCATTCTGCTCGTCAGAGCTGTTCTGGAATGAAACAGAGATTTGCTATTTCTCATTTTCACACTGTTGCAGCTACAGGATAATCCAGAGGTGGTTTGAGCAGCACCGGAGTGCCAGCTGCGTACATGCTGTGTGTGACTACGGACAGTGTTTAGAAAGACAGAGTTACCTCACTTTCCTGGGTGAAATCGAGAGCATCTTCCCCTGACGCAAGCAGAGTATGAAGAATTCTTTGTTTCACCTGCTCCCATTCAACCAGCATCGATTCTCGGTGATACTCCTCAGCCATGGCAAAAGTCTGTTGGTGAAGAAGAACAAGAGCTGAGGAAACGACAGAAACACCAAACAGCTCGGCTCTCCTATTAATAGACCAGCTCAAAATGAAACAGAAAATAGCACCTAGATAAATCAACCAGGCCAGCCCTCAAGAGCTAACGCTGTGCTGCGCATTATTTTAACAGCTACACGGGGATTCAGAAAGTAGGTGTGTGTGGAATGAAGACAACTCTCATGTACCCCCAACTGGTGAACCCGTGTCTCCTCTGTGGTACTGCAATGCACACAAAATGTGGCAGGATGGAGGTCGATAGGATCCTTTCTTTAAGTCAGCAGCACGCACACAATACCCAGGGCATCACTGATCCACATGGTTTGTTGAGACTAACTCCTCTCATGGTGACTAGCTTTTCACCTCCCGGGAGGCTGGAAGGGGCTGACTTGCTGCATTCTTAACAGAGGCACACGTTTATTGCCCACATTTTGTTTTCAGGTCTTTACCAGTATGGGTTTTTTACTATTAAATGAGAAATAGGATAAAATAAAAATAAAGCCATTAAGGAAAATTAACCAGTATTTAAGAATTGGAAAATCTCTCTCATCAGGAACTTAACTCAGGAAAGCACGTACGAAAGTCATGTCCCAAGCAGAAACTCATTTTCACCTTTAAAATGGCTGATGTGTTACAATCCATTCAGATCCAGTTGGGGAACTCAGCGAAGGGAACAGCCTTTCCCTCAATATTCCTTATGTTGGCAGTAGCATTAGGACAGGGAAGGTGCTTCACTGCCTTTCCTGTTATTGTCGGGGTGATGCTAACTAGCAGCCTCAAGTGTATTGGGACAGATAAGAAGATTGAATTTCCCCTAAATTCTATTTACTTCCCCACTGAATTCTCTATTGGATCTTCCACTTCTTTCCCTTTCAGTCTCCTCTGTCTCTCACACAGCTCTGTGCTGCAGTGTACACAGCGAAACGTCTTGGTTGGCTGAGTAAGTTTTTCATCTCATTACAGCCCACCGTTATGATATTGCCAATTAAGGGGCACAATGTTCCCAGTATAAATGAATTGATAAGAGGCAGTGACATTTGGCAAACATTTAATTATGGCACATGCCTGCAACTAGAGCATAAGATGTGTGTTTCTTTGTTTAACTAACTAAATCCACTTTATACTTCCACGGTAGAATATAGGTCTTACCCTCACCTTCACTGTAATAATTTCAACAGGGTTTTAAATATGTTTCAATAATTGCAGTATAATTATATGTAATTAAAATAACTTAATAATGCTCAAGTACTATTTCTTACCGTCTGAAAGAAGCACAGGCTCAGTTCTGAACCTGATGCCCCAAGCGTACATGGAAGCAAACAACCACAACATAAAGCACTGGGAAGCACGCAGTGACATTTCCAAGCAGCAGCTTTAAGACAAACAACAGGAAGCATTTTTCCACACTGCATAATTCAATTGTGGAAATCATTGCCCCAGAACATGACAGATACCAAAAGCATAAACAGGATCAGATGAATTTCACATAAGAAAACAACTTTAAAAAAAAAAATCCTTAAAACAACTACTTGCTTGGAGGCAAAGAGACAGGAGACGAACGTGGGAAGGCTCTCTCTCTTTTTTTCTTACACACTAAGCACTGGTGCCTTTCAAGGGTGGAAAACTGGACCCTGCAAGCCCTGAGCCCTAGTGACAACTCCTGCTTTCTTTATAGCAATTTACTTTGCAATGCTCCAACTTTACTTC
>NW_010209626.1:23093-25226 GCF_000695765.1 Mesitornis unicolor | reverse complement strand
TCCCTACACAAGAGGTCTGCTTTGGGCAGTGTGATGCGGTATGGCGCTCTGGCTCATCTAAGGACAAGAATGAAACCTCACAGCACTTCTGCTGCATAGGCCTGAACGTGGTTGTACGTACTGCAGCTCCTGCAACCTGAAGAAACAGCTACAAGGAATTCATTGAGCGTCGTCACTGCCCAGGAAATCAACACACACAGCATTTCTCAACGGAAAGGAACTGCATACCCTGGCACCCTCATCTCTAGAAAAGAGATCCTCATCCGTGCTGGGAGGGTGCTGTGCCTCAGGAACAGCAGCTGCTCTGTTCAACTGATTCAACGTTGTCAGTCTCCTGACCCTACAAAAAACTGCGGCTGAAACACAACCGACAAGTATTTCTTCTGGAAATTCTAAGCAAGTATTTCCTAGCACCTTACTTTTCTATATTGTCAATGCAGTCCTCTTGAATTCCACTGGTGTATTAAATATCTCACTTATAAATTCCTCAGGGGACCTCCCTTTTTTTAAAAAAAAAAAAAGAGAAAAAGATCAAAGGTGCTTGGTTCCAACTCACCCTCTTCCTGGACTCTTCAATGGCCGACAGCAAGGCATTATCTTTTTCATTCTTCAGGAATCCCTGCAGAAAAGGAGAAACAGAGCTTCAGTTAAAACATCAGCCTGGCACTGATGCATGCTGTAGCACTTGGCTCTTTCAACCCTGCAAAGTGCTCGCAGCTCTCTCCCTGATCCTCTCCCGAGAAGTTCAAAGGTCACTTCACTTCACCAGAGGTACAGTAAGATGCCCATACAGAGCAATGTGAAAATGAAAATGCATTAATCCCCTCTTTTAATATGCATTAAATCCTAGTGAAATGTCCCGCTCCTATTCTTTTATCTCTCGGTCCCAGCAACTGCTTCCTCCTGCTCTCCATTTGAGGGAGCGGGGATGAAAGCTGGTAGGAGCGATAAGCCAAGATAAGATTGTTGGACTTCAGTATGTTGAAAAAAATAAAATAAAATTTAAAAAGGTTTGGGCTTGGCAGCTTCAAGCAGGAGCTGAGCTCTCGGGAGGCCCGATAGGAACAGTGAAAAAGAGCCTTAGGAAGAGTCTGTTAAGGAAGGATGGAAATAACTAAACAGTTGGAGAGCACACAGGAGAAGTTCACTGCTCAGCCTCACTCCATGCAAACAGCTGGAGTGGGTAAAAAATAAAACATAGGAACCATATTGGAATTTTCACCGTATCAGTAAATCTCAAAGAGGTCAGGTGAACACGAGCAGGCTGATTTAGAGAAGCTGTTAGCTCCTCATCCCAGCAGTTACTGTTGTGACCATACCAGGAAACATCCGATATTTTGAATTTTAAACACGTAGTGCTGGGGTAAACTGCAGTACCACACACAGACAAACGGGAAACGTTCATTACACCCTCGCCTGAACAACTGCGTTTTGCATTTTCCCTGGTACATCACCAGTTAAACAAACCAAGTTGATTTGTACTCCCAGACTTTAACTTGATGATTATTCAAATCATAGAAAGGACAAGAAGCCTTTGTCTCCCTGTGATCAACTATAACATTTCAGACTCCACTAAGTGCTAATATCTTAGGAATCTCTATGCTCTCTCCACAGCTCTAACAAACCCAGGGAGCAGGAGTTCAATGTACCGTGCTTTATGCTTTTACAGCGAGGACACACAACCACAGCGGTGTCTGACCGAACTTGTCAGGAGGTTTTTGTGCCCTTCGTTCCCCACATCTTCCTGCAAATAAATGGTTCCTGCCCCTAAAATCTGACAATATCTGTGTTGATCCGTACAACCCTGGTAGAGCTCAGGATCTCCAGAGGAGCACGGATCCCGCGGCAGGACAGAAACTTGCTGTCACAGGGATTTGGACGTTTGGGAAGACAAACAGCCCTGCAGCAGTGCTACGTGCAACCAGAGGTATCACAGATTGCATCTTAGCTCTGGGAAGTGAGAGGGGCTTGAAATCTCCCCAGACTGAAGAAATCTGGCAGGAAATTGCCAAATAAGCGTGCTGCCTGCCCTCCTGCTGCACAGCACCGGTGTATGTGGAACGCGGGGCGCTGCACCCTTTCCTTTTGAAATATATAGACCGTGCATTTGAGGTGTGGGACAGCCCGTGACCC
>NW_010209626.1:10806-23062 GCF_000695765.1 Mesitornis unicolor | reverse complement strand
GGAAACAGCGATGTCGCTCCTTGCTGTACACCAGGTAGGGAAGCCGCTGCCAGCCTCCGAGGCAGACGTGTGACAGTCCCTGCAGAAACAGCCCCTGAGTTACCTACGGAAGGGAGCAGCCACTTCTCCACAGCCCGTTCTTCATCTCATCGTGCAGCACATCCCGCTTTCTTTGTAGCGAATGCCCACAGAGAAAGCGCAGTTACAGCCACAAAGGGAAGTTAAACCCCTGCGCGTGTCTGGGGACCAGCTATTACAGCAGCTGTTGCCAAGGGAAGGGGTAACCAGGCCAAGAGCCGATCTCGGCTGCATGCAGGAGAGGTGGGGAGGGATAGAGACGTGGCTTCCTAACGTTCGTCTGTGTCTGCGTGGGTGGAAGGACTTTGGCAGGGCAACAAATACGGATTTTTATTTTTTTTTTAATTTATTCCTCCCCTGCTTCCAACTTAAATTGGAGAAAAATGACCTGGAATTACCTGGGAGCAGCGCTCCCAGACCTTCGAAGCACACACCAGCATACGAGCAGAGGACACAGCCACTTTTGGACGGCAGGGACCTGATGCTGCAGAGAACACTGTGTGTTTGCCATATCCTATAATGACACTGCTAATTTTACAGGCAAAAAAAAGCCCGCTGTCTCCAAGACGCAGCCCTGCAGCTATCCAGATGCAATGGAAAGTGCCGAGCACACCGAGCCAGGCACCGCAGCTTGCAGAGCTCCTGGGTGCCCTGGCTCCCTGCTCAGTCCATGAGCACTGGGCTCCCAAAAGGCCCGAGAGATCCAAGCTCTACCTTACTGCCCTCGGTCCTCCCCTCTCCCCTTGGGGGATGTCTGACCTGAACTGAGCAGGTACCTGTGTAGAAAGGTACACGGCAATGATGGTAATCACCAGCGTAGCTTAAGATGTGCCTGAACTTCCCTCGAAGTAAATCCAGGCTGCGAATCTTCCTTAATGAATCCTCCCAGCTCCCAGAGAGTTCACGAGGTGGTGTAAGGGATTACTTGACACTGAATGCCGGTGAGGGGGTGATAATTGTCCTTGTCAATCTCAAAAACTACTCCTTTAGCAGAAGAAAATCCTCACACATTCCAAGTAATATCTGTAATGCCGCACTAAGGAGAGGACCACTTTAAAAAGGCTGCCCTATGCCTTGTGCTAAACCTTGTGACTGTACCGTGACAATTGCGGCTTCAGTTAATCACAGGCTAATTGTTAACCCTCAGAAGAGGCAGTTTCAGTAGCTGATGCTGGGGCTCCTGCTCACACGAGTGCTTCTGCTTAGTCAGGCCAAGCAAGAGCTCCTGGAGTTGTCACTCAAGGCTTTGGTGGCCAAATTGTCACACGCTGAGGAACTGAGGAGGGCCCGGCTGCTGTAACAGCATTTATCCCCTGGGTTTATTGCATTGCCATCTAGCGGTGCTCTCTGCTCAGTCACTGGACATTTACCTTTCACGGACGCACACAAATGTCCATCTGCCATAGGGAAAAGCAGAGCTCTCCGGAACAAGGGTGGGCAGAAAGATGGAAGGGATGTGCTTTACACTACAGGACTTTAGTCCCCAGAAACCCCAGGCCACCTGGCAGCTTTAAGGATTTGCTATCTTATAGAGCACTGGATGTGCTCACCGAGTCGCACCTGCCCTAAAAGCTTCCTGCGATCTCAGAGGCGAGGTTTGACTTTGCCGCGGACGCTCGCGGGCGATAACAAGGATACGGAGATACGGGGGCACGGCGCCCAGCACGCACAGGGGACTGAGAGAGCCCACGACCCACATGGCAGGAGCTGCCCTCCTCCTCACAGGAGATGCTACCCATTGTGCAAGGAGACATCGCTTCACAGTCAGCATCCAAAGAGAAACGCAGGAGAACAGAGAGACTGCTAGGAGACAAAGGGCTATTTCACAGCGGCAGATGGCAAAGATAGGAACAGCTACCACGAGCATGGGAGGTGAAATCCTCACCTTGCAGCTCTCCACGCGCAAGCTCTGCCATTGCAAGGATCCCAAACACAGCCTGGGTTTTGCTTGAAAATGAGAATTCCTCCTATTTCCCTGAGGCAGGCTTACACAGGCGGCAGATGGCAAAGATAGGAACAGCTACCACGAGCATGGGAGGTGAAATCCTCACCTTGCAGCTCTCCACGCACAAGCTCTGCCATTGCAGGGATCCCAACACAGCCCGGGTTTTGCTTGAAAACGAGAATTCCTCCTATTTCCCTGAGGCAGACTTACACAGAAAGCTCGCAGAGCCCTAATGTCACATCGTGCTGTCCTGCTTTAGTGACTGGCATTTAATTTTCCTCTCCGCTACTGCGGGACTCCCACACAGTCTTCCTGCGCCTGGTTAGGAAGGGAAGCAGCACCCCTCCATCACCCGTTCTCTGCGACACTCGTTGCCGAGCGTTTCCCACACAAAATTTGTACAATCTAGATGGTGTTTGCAAAACAGGGACACAGCCACAGAAATACACCCACTCTCCCACCTCCAGGTTCTCATTTTCCAGCCAATCCTGTTTATTCTCGCGCTGGCTCCCAGCATCTTTCCCCAGCACATTATGGTTCCTCTCGCATCTCTCACCCTTTGGATTCCAGCCTGATCTTCTCCCATTCTGCCCTCTCTGCTGAAACCCAGCTCCTCTCTGCTTCACTGGAGGATGGGTTGTAGAAGTGGCTCCACCAGAGGAAGGCAGGACCCCTGGGAGACCATGCCCTGTCTCTGTCCCTGTTCTTGTTCTGCTCCTTGCTCCCCTGTCATTCCTCATCTCGGGCAACCACTGCCTGACACAGGCTGACGTGACAGGAACCTGCCTTTGAATTCCAGCAAGAAACTCTTCCAGTAACCAACTCATTATCACCACGAAAGGGTAGGCATGCACTGACGGTCTCTTTTTGACAGGAAATTGAAAGTGGCTCCCATTTACCGCAGTAAACGAGGTTAGTAAACTCTCCTGGCTGATAGAAGTCTCTTAATTACTTCCATCAGCCAGGCCATACTTTTAATACCTGATCTTAGTATTCAAGCTGTCAAGAGAAGGCGAATGTTGCCAAACAGTACACTGAGGCCTTGGCTGCTGACAGCAACGCTCGCTTTTTCACGGAGGAGAAAATGAAATGAACAATCTGGGGCCATTTCAAGTCAATTGCTCTTTGATTAAAATATTTTCAAGCGCTGGATTTCCAGTAGATTCAGTGACTGCCGCAAAGGACCAGCGGTTGACAAATAAAAAAGCCAAAACCAAACCAAACCAACAACAAAAAGATCACCCTTCAGCAACTGTTTGGGAACAGGAGCTCCAGATGAAGCTCCTGATTTTATGATCTCTTCTTGCAATTTTAAGAAAAGATTGGCCAAATAAAATCCTGCTGCAAACGCGCACACGTTTGAGCGCACTCCCAGGTGCACCCTGGCACAGCCCTCCTGGCCACGTTCTCTTTGGAGACAGAAAATGAAGCACAACTTCTGGGTTCCACTGCCAGGATAACAGACCATACCGTGTATTATCGTGGTTTTAATCCAAATTGTTGTTTATGCTGACACAAGCATCGGTGCCTGCTGGCTGCCTTTAAAGAAACAGGGCGATGGGCACATAAGCCATGGTGTGACCATTTCATATGCTCCTGAGGATGGGGACATGCCCGTGCAGCACAGACAGTATTCTTCTCTATTCAGACTCATCACAGCAGCATCTCTTGGAAGCCTCTGTAGGTCTCCTAGGATTTGTTTTGCAGAAAGCAGCAGCTTTTGTTAAAAACACGCAGATAAGCAGCTTCGCTACACACCCTGGCTTGTGCAGAACAGCGTCCTTCAAAGCAGCAGGCAGCTGCCCAAAGATCAGCCACCAAACACAAGGAGCTAAGGGAGCATTTGTGAAACTGGCTCCCTCCTTAGAGGGCATCAGATGGCAAAATCGCTACAGGGCCAAAGCAGACTGAGGGCCCAAGCACAGAGATGCTCAGAGAGGAAGAGAGCCCAAGGCAGGGTGATTTACTGGCCAGCACCGCTGCAAAGCCGCATGAGACAAGGAACAGGTCACTGTGCACAGACACAAAGGTCCTCTGAAGAGGAAGGTCCAACCAGGCTCGTCCTGCAGCTGTAGACAGCGTTCAGGGATTTAGCAGTACAAATTTTTCCTAGCCAAAGACAGCTGAGCTTGTCAAACTACAACACGCATCTCTCAAGTTCCTTACCACCATGGTTAGAATGGGAAATCCTGCAACATTTTTTTCTAAAAAAAAAAATAAAAAAATAAAAATAATTCACTTTTGACTAAACAGGAGAAAAAGCAGGGAAAAACCAGAAAGGTTTCCAGTTTGTTAAGCCCCAAGATCCAGTTGTTGCACCAGAGGCTTTCAAAGCAACAGCCACGTTGAGGCTTAAGAGGGAAAAGCACGCAGATCAGTGACTAGAACACAAAGCTGTGATAATACAGACAAATATTGGGCCTGGGGAAGACTCGCTGCTCCACTGCCTGCCTTCCCAGGGGTCTCAAACCATGTCCCCCCATGCACCAAGACTGTGCTCCACCTCTGCAACCAATAGGTCCAGGGAGGTGATCATCCCCCTGTACTTGGCACTGGTGAGGCCGCACCTCGAGTGCTGTGTTCAGTTCTGGGCCCCTCACTAGAAGAAGGATGTTGAGATTCTGGAGCGTGTTCAGAGCAGAGCCACAAGGATGGGGAGGGCTCTGCAGAACAAGCCTGATGAGGAGCGGCTGAGGGAACTGGGCTTGTTTAGCCTGGAGAAGAGAAGGCTGAGGGGAGACCTCAGCACCACCTACAACTGCCTCAAGGGAGCTTGTGGAGAGGTGGGTGCTGGGCTCTTCTCCCAGGTGATGGGGATAGAACAAGGGGAAACGGCACCAAGCTGTGCCAAGGGAGGTTCAGGTCAGAGCTAAGGAGGAAGTTCTTTACTGAGAGGGTCGTCAGAAGCTGGCACAGGCTGCCCAGGGAGGTGGTGGAGTCACCATCCCTGGATGTGTTTAAGGAGCGGGTAGATGAGGTACTTAGGGATATGGTTTAGGGGGTAGACAGGAGCGGTTGGACGTGATGATCTCAGAGGGCTTTTCCAACCGAGCCATTCTGTGAATACTCACGCTCAGCTTCTTTGAAAGCCAAGGCAGGAGAACTCCTGCCCACCCTGCAAGCAGAAGCATTTCAGTGGCAGTAAGTCTTTAAAACACACAAACCCTGGCCTAACCTCTGCTCCACTGCATGACTGGCAACGATTTTAAAGATTATTTCACTTGTTTTTTTTTAAAGCAGCCTTCTGCCCCAGCAAAATCCAATTCTGCAGAGCTGCAATACCGCTGCCTTTCATAACAAAGCAGCATGGGCTTCACTAAGGAGGCAGCGAGATTTGACCCACACCACGCAAGAGCCTGCGCACGGTGGCAACGTGCACAAATTCCCGTGCGTGCTCAGCGGGCAGGGGCACGCAACACCAAGAAGGGGCGCCCCCGTTTGCCCACAAAGCCTTTTTGACAGCTTGCAGGCGCTGGGGAAGATGCAGAGGGGCACTGAAGACAAGTTCTGGGGCTCCCCATCATCGCTGTGCCATTGAACTGATGTGCAGTTTGGAATGCAGCCTTTAATCTGTTGCAAAGTGAGCCTTAGGCAAACATTTACAATGTGCCGGCAGTGCAAAAAAGCTAGTTGGTTTTCTTTCGTTGTATTATTGTACTGGTTTAGATTGTCTGATCTGTGGAACTCATGCGGTTCTCACAGCACTCTTCAGACCGCATCCAGGAACGCTGGGTTTTGCTGTGTTGGCTAAATATCATCGCTCCTCCAAGCCGTGACAGGAAAAACTCAAACTGCCATAAGAAGTTTTCCTCCTCAGGAAATGACAGATCAGCCCTCACCAGAAGCAGGGGCAGATGGTGCGTGCTCTTTGACTCTTGCTGGGACCGCTCGTATCTGGCAAGCGAGGACTGAAAATGTGCTCCTTAGGCATGCAGGCTTTGAGGGAAGAAAGACAAATACCTCTCAGCTCCTGCTTCAGCCAGGAAAGCAGCCATTAAGCGCTGAAGGCAACTATCAAATCATCAGTTAATATCAAACCATTCCCCAGCACCGAGAGGCACCATCGCATCCCACAGCCAACCGCAGTCCTCCAAGACACGTTCACAGCGGGCGGCCATCGAGGAGAGCGCAAGGTGTTTGCAGCAAACAATTATATAAATACAATTTACCACGACATATACAGGGAGCACAGCTTTACCACACTGGAAATGGCTAGAAAAACACCACTGCTCACATCTCCTGCTGGAAGATTGTGTCAGGGCTCTCACAGCAGCCCCAGAATTGAACTCGCACTGCTGCACGGCACTGGTGCACAAATAGAGATCACTGCTGCCAGCACAAAACGTGACTGCCTAATTGTGGTGATGCTAATTGGACACGGGATGGTCGGTGAGCTCAGGCTGTAACGCACTGCGAGATCCCAACGTTTCACTGAAGATTGTACTTACAAGTGGCTTAACTCCTAACACAACGTGGAAATGCACTGCGATGTTCCTACGCATTTTAAGATTTTACCAAATATGTCAAGAGAAATCTGCAGGACTTAACAAACCCAGGCGTGATGATTAAACTGAGCGAAACAAGACACAGCTCTAAAAACCACCAAAACACATCAACCATCACAATACACACCATTGACAGATTACTTGCAGAGCGCAGCTCATTATTAAATATTAGTAATTACCCACACTGTTTGTTGTGTCTTTCCCCTTCGTCAGAGTGAAACCAAAACAACCTCAATCACAGATTAGTCTCTCATTCTCAGGCTCTAACAATCTTTGCCGTGTCATGTTGGGCTAAAGGGCGCACGGGAATGCTGTTACAAGCGGCCTCAGCGGGTTTTTCTCGAAGTCACCAACACTTTCATGGTGTAAAACTACAATAATACCTTTTTTAATCTAAAGTTTCACAGCGAAGTTGCTCAGAACGAGGTTCTCTTCCACACACAACTGTCAGCCTCCACTGCTCCGATCACTTCTGGCAGGAATTGTTAACGTAACACAGAAATTGTGTAAGCAACCTTCTCTGGCGATCCTCTCATCCTCCCCAAGCGTTTTACTCATTTCACCTCTCCCTGCGAAGCAGCTGGGAGCTGCACAGCGAGAACCCCTCGATCCTACCAAGCTACAAAGCATCGGAAAAAAATTGTGCAGTAACAAAATAGGAAGTGTTGAATAAACCCAACCTGCTTAGAGGTCACGCAACGAACAGAAGGAAGGAAAACAATAATATATAAATATCTATATAGACTGCAAGATATACATATATATGTTAAAAATAAATATATATAGATATATCTATTTATACATAGGCTGGATAAAGACTGTGGACAGACTCTTGCCTGCCAGTTCCAGCAGTAGGAAATGTTACCTGAGAGGCACCAGCAGGAGCCTGTTCAGCTGCCTCCCGCTGGTGGTCACAGCTGAAAGCATCTCAGACAGCATTTGTGTTTGTCTTAATAAAGACACAGAAACCAAAGTGCCACGGAGGCAGTTAAACGCAACGTCACCTCACTTGGAATGCAACTTTGAGGAGGGAAGCTCTCCGCGCAGAGCAGGCCGGCAGCGGCAGCGATGGAAGCCCATCGTCTCCTCTGGCGCCGGCGGTTCACCAGCAGCAGCGGCACCGGCACAGAGCGAACGAACCACGCGACCCGAAATGCGAGCCCGTTTGTCAAGTTTCCAGATCTGCCGCTATGGTTTTCCTCAAGATCTTTAACGCAGAGGGGTGACCTTGACGTGGGGCTTTGCTCAGTGCCATGGCGAGCGGCTACAGTCTCTCCCCTGCACTATAGGTGTCCTTGGACTGACTTAAAAAACACAACCCTACAAGAAAAAAAATCATAAACGCATCAAGAGATTCACAATCAAAGAAAAACTCAGGGCTTTGGCTCTTTTTTGGCATTTATTTTATATAAATCAAATTATGAGGCAGTTCCAATGCGCTCGAGATCCACAATGCAACCTTATTATAAAAATATCCATGGCAGGCAAACAGGGCTGATTTCTGATCACCCACTGGAATAAGCTCTTACGTCCGCCTCGCTGGCATCACGCTTTTTTAAGAGACAAATACCACAGATCTAAATGATTTTAAACCTTCGTTTTATAGTCATAACTAAGCCTGACAATTCAATACCTCCTGCCGAAAACACCCTCGCATCGGGCAGGACGCCCTCGAATCGAGCCGTCGAAACCTAATTGCACCGATGACGCCATTTTCTGCTTTCTCCCGGTGCCATCTTAGCACCGGGGTTACTCCACGGTTCCTCAGAAGTAGCTGTGCGCCCTCGCCCCTCCAAGGGGAACCCGCGCCGGAGTAACGCAGCGGCAAATAAAAGCCGTACGCTGAATTCCTGCGCGGCGGGGACGAAGCACACGGTCGCCGCCGCAGACCACACCTCAGTGCGCCGCACCGACAGCGGGCGAGGAGTCTCCTGAGATGGTGGAAGCTGAGACAGCAGCCACTGGAAATGTGTCAGCACCGCACGAGAAATGGGTAACGCTGAGGAAAGAGGAGCGCCCAGCCCTGTTACGGGGGGACAGGCTTCTCCAAATGCCACAGGAAACACTGGCTAATAAGGGAGCAGTTGGAAAAGAGAATATGAAGGCGTAAGGCAGGCGTGCTGACGAGCCTGCAGTGCCTGTCACTGGACTAATTGCACATTAGCAGCAACGCACAGGCAGCTGGAATAACCTGCTTAACCTGGCGGCAGAAAATTCATCCCTCCAGATCTGCTGTTCCCATCTGAAAGCCAAACTGCCAGCTCTATCAGTCGACAGAGTAATTCCGATTCCCAGCCTGAAATGGCCCGTTTCTTACCTAACACCAGCAAGAGGGACAAAATATTAACCAAACCTGCTAGTTATTAGCACCCGGTCTCCTCTGTCCCACTGCTGCAAATTCCAGTGCAGCCTGCTCCCACTCCTGTAACTGCTCTCTCCTGTCTGCCTGCTTGGCAGCGCGTAACCTCGCTGGCTGCGAGAAGCAGGGGTGCTCTCGGGCTTTTTTGGCAAGAAAACACGTTGTCAGTTATTCGCACATCGCATTCCTTCACTATTTCAGCTGTATAAAACCAGTTAGATGTATCTAAATGAAGTAGTGATGACAGAAACTGGTTCTCATTACCTCCTTGGTATACAAGAAGCAAGCCTGGCAGCGCCGAGCCTGACACTGTCCCCGTTCTCGGGCTGACTCAAGCTGCAGGATTTCGGCTGCTGTGCCCCCATCCCACAGCAGGAAGCCTGTGGACCGCCTTCCTGAAGGGTCCTCAGGAGCATCGGTTATCTTTCTGCTTCAGTAAATAGTAACATTACAAAAAAGCCAAGCAAAAAATCTTCCGGCCTCCATCTGTGTTTCAGACACAAAGTGATGCATGCAGCAAATGCTCGCTGCCTCGAAGGGACAACGCCTGGTTCAGAGACACCCGAATCCTGTCAGCGCCGTGCATGCAATTACCAACTTACACCGGGATGCCAAGCCTAAGCCCCAGCATAGGTGGTTTTCCTTAGTGCCTCACCTCCACACCGGGGTGTCCCCTCACATCTCTACCGCGGTGTGAAGCCTCCCAGAAAAACCCACCTAGAGAAAGAAAACCTCTCCGAAGTTAAATCTACTTTAGTTCGCTGATAGTGCCTGGCTAACACTACAAAGAGCCGAGACCACATGCATTTTGGTGTGTAAAGCAGAAGTTGGTTTGGTTTTTTGAAGAGACACACTGGAATGTCAAGAAAATGAGCAAATTTTAAAGTTCAGCCCTCTTAAATAACACGAGATGATTTGGCAAAATCGTCCACCCGAGTTCAAATCGGGGAGCTCATTCTTCCTAAATATTTTTAAACAAACCATAGCTGCTTTGCTCACCTAATGGGAATTTTTAAACACGGCAGCACGTTCCTTGGAATAAACATAAATATTTTACTGGCAGTGAAAGCGAGCAATTTGGAGGAGTTCACTTGTGCCACGATATCTTCAAACCCTCAATTTAAACGTGCCGTGGTCTTTAGGAATGCTGCTTCCTCACTACATTACCGATACATTTCACAAAGTTAATTATTTAAATTACCGATGAATTATTAATTCCAGATCATTAAAATAAAACACGGCAGTCTAGAACACGCCTGTTACAATTACACAATTGATGTTTGTAAGCGTTAGGCAGGATAAAGCCGGGAAAGAAAAGCACGCAGCGAAATTCTCCGCGGCAGCAACTGCTACAATGCCCGCTTCCTCAGCTTATTTCTCCTATTGTGTTATAAACCTCGCGTTGAAACTTTCCGGACCCGGGGCACGAGAGCAGCGTGCTGAGGACACACCGGAGACAAAAGGTTTCCGTTTTTCTCCTCGGGCTGCACTCCACCCTCGCCAAGGAACTCTCCAGCAGCGCGTGCCTTTATTTCTGCCTCGCATTAACGCGGCTTTCGGACTTTAATGTAAATGAAACGCCAACTCCAGATGCTGCCTACAGATACCGTGGAAAAGCCTGCTGCAGGAGAGCTACGGCTAATGAATAATCACAGCGGCTCAGACATTTTTCCACACGTTCATTTATGGAGCCGAGTTGAACTCTGTCTCCCATCCACTTCAGACAAAGGAAAATAATTTGCCACACTGTACCAACCGCAAGGATAATTGAGCCGTCTCCAGTGCGGGGTCAGCGGAGATGGCTCCCTCCATCTTTTTGCACATGCAAACCACACATTTCATTGTCTTTCCCTTGACTGAGCTGCTTTTGTGGCAAGACTCCCCTCAGCACAGGTAATCTTGTTTAAAAGAGGCAACTTTTGGGCCCTGCTTTGCCACTCACTGTCCCTGCGTCTCCCCATCGGAGCAGCTCAGACATTTCTCGGTGGACAATAGGAAGAGTGCAGAAGACGGCAAACGGGCACCTTAATATCTGGGGAGGCGCCGTCCCAGCACAGCACATTTCATTAACCTGCTTTTCTCCATAGAGAGAACCAGAACTGAAAGGAAAGGAGGAAAAGCAACCCACTCGATACTCTTGTCCCCATAGCAGAGGCAGGCAGAGCTTCCCGTTCGCACGCAGCCTCCCAGACCTGAGATCCGAGCGTGTTAAATCAGCTGCCACCCACCCACCCACCCAGCCACCACATTTATACAAACGATAATTCCCCGGCTGCTCCCCTTTGCTCTGATTTTCCTGGCTTAACCCCTTTCACAACATATCCTATTCACTTGAGAGAGAGGTGGGGTCTAGGCTGCAAACTCCACTTGACTAAGCAAATACACTTCACCATCTCGGTTAAGAGACTGACAAAATACAGCAAACCTCCAAGCGTCTGCGTAGACTTTGGGAAAGTAGAAACATTTCCCAGCTTATTTTTCTTTGCATCCCACATTTGAAATCCTTAATAAAATTAGGGAAAGTTCAGCTTGTCTTTTAAATAAATCATAAGCGCAGCTGTAGGAACAGAGGAAGCCGAGTGGACCGGTGTCTTTGCATCACAATGAAAACTAAGAGAAAAATCCTATCATCAAGCAGCACCTTAATCTTTTTGTTTAAAACACTTCCGTAGACATTTCATAGCCCAGGGAAGAGAAAACAGGAATAAAGGCATTCAGAAAGTTACGCTCCTGTATTTCTGGTGAAATGAAAAGCAAAGTCAGCAATGTCAAGAGGGTCTTGCAGAAGGCGACTGAGACCCCAAGCAGCCGCTGGACCTGCCCCACCCAGCAGCCGCTCTAGCAAAGGGCACCACAAGGGAAAGGCACAGACCCCGAGGCTCCTTCCTGGGAGCAAAGCAGCATTTCTCCACAACTACCCACCTGTCCTCTGTCCTTACTCACCCACCAATTCAAACAACCCGCAGCAGCAGCACAAAGAAAAACCGCCACAGAAGACACCTGAAGGAAAACTCTCCCTTAGCAAAGCAAGCTTTTTACCTTCTTGCTAGGTATCTTTACGTATAGCCAGTCCTACCTGTAGATCTGAGCACTGAGTTACCAACCTGTTAACGCTGGCTGTAACTGCCACACTTCAGCTGCCCGGCGTTTAGGCTGACACAG
The DNA here is from genome assembly GCF_000695765.1 of Mesitornis unicolor. Lineage (NCBI taxonomy): Eukaryota > Metazoa > Chordata > Aves > Mesitornithiformes > Mesitornithidae > Mesitornis > Mesitornis unicolor. The sequence goes on along the minus strand of NW_010209626.1, from coordinate 11,013 downwards.
CTGTACCTGTCTGGATTAACGCTTGAGTTTTCTCATCTTAAAAAAGAAATAAAATTAAATAGAAATCAAACCTGCAAGTCCTGAAATGGCTGAGACCGTCAAGAGTCCAGCAAGACAATAAGAAAGCAGCTGCTTTCCACGGCTGAACACCGCTGCCTGTAAAGCATCTACAGATATAATTTTTTTTCCCCAGTGGTGCTTTATTCA
>NW_010209626.1:0-10775 GCF_000695765.1 Mesitornis unicolor | reverse complement strand
AAAGCATCAGCCTGAAACCAGTAACTGATGGGAGTAACAGTTTATAGGTTACAGAAGGATATTTTATTGTTAACGGACCGTACCATGTAAGGCTGAGGAGGGGGAGAGGCGGCAGGGAGGCAAGAGCAGGGAGATGCGACTGATTTTTTTTTCCCCCGAGCCGCTGCAATTACTCTGATGTGAATTTTTGATGACTTCCGACATATTGCATGGTTAATAATCATTTCAGCTGTCATGTTTGGTTAATGTGGAAAATGCATTTGCTGCATTGTGATGCAGCACTCCAGCCACAGATTGTAACACCAGTTGTGAAGCTATTCCCTTAACTGAGCTGCATGAATTTGCACATACCATGAGGCTGAAATAAATGGTAGTTTGATTTTCATACAGCAACAGAAAGCTTCTGCCATTTTAGACCTGCAGAGCTGCCGAAACAACTTGTACAGGCAGATATTTTTACTGCACATTAACTGGTGTCAATGCTCTTTCAAGGAGAGCTCTGATTCTCTATTGTTTTGCTGGGTTTGGTTGTGTAGCAGTTAAAAGACTCACATACTATTTACATTAAACATCGCTCTCTTCTGTGGCTTTGAACAGGTTATTTCATTGTAACATATCCACACCTCAGTGAAACTGCCAGCACTACAGAAATGCAGCCCTGATATTTATACAGGCTTTGCTTAACTACTTTTCCCTCCATATGACACTCACAAACGTGCTTTTATATAGAATGGCTTACGAATGATGGCACACGAGGGGTGAAAATACGCTGCTTGCAAATACAGAGGATTTAATAGCAAAGTACCACTTCTTCAGCTGCACTTCAGACATCAGACAAAAAGTCTAAGGTTACATAAAATACTGGCATGTGCCTTTCATTGTCACCAATAGAAAAACAATGCTGCAAGCGACCGTGCAATTACAAGAGGGGACGTAAAACGGCAGAGATGAAACCATGCTAAGAGCCAGTCACCCGATGATTAAAGTCAGGCCAGTATATTCCAGCAGTCAGGTGATGGTGCCATCATTACAGTGCAGAAAGCCAGAGAAAAATCCAGAAACGGACCACCCCCATCTTAAAGAAAAAAAAATTAGAAGCACTAAAGAAATAAGGAATACATCTGTTAAAGGCAAAAGGTACAACCGTGAAGAAGGGTTCCACGAAACGCGAGCGTAACGCTACCGGGCAGTGGCTTGCACAGGTCCCAAGTGCACGTTTAACCCCTGGTGCCAGCGCAGCTCCCGTCCGCCTGCAAACAGCACTCCCAGATCCCAAGTTGTTTCTTTTTAAACCCCAGAACCACAGCCCTGCTGCAATAGTGCTGCATTTCACAGTTCAGTGATGCCGCTAACTGAATGCACGGCTTGTATTTCAAACACATACACCCAAAACCACCCAGACTCGGGATGCCTACGTTTAATTTGATGAAGCACAGAAAGCTATCAGGAGAGTGTTTTCCTGTGCATTGTCATTGATGGATCTGCAGCATCACCACCAATATCACCAGTTCATTATTTCCACTTCTATCTTAATTAAAAGAACACTGCAGGGGTACCAGTTGGACACAAAGTCCCAGTAAAAACGGTGCAGGATATTTTACACAGAAAAAAAACACCCAGTCTCTGAATTAACATCGTACTCACTGGTTTGGGACCAACTCCCATTACCAGTGTTACATCTGTGGAAGGTGCTCTGGGCCTGGAATTACCTACCCCACGTGCTCAGGCATCACTGGGCACCTTGTACCACTCAGACCCTCACAAGTGGCAGAGTGGGCTCTTAAACTCAGTGCATTTTGGCTTTGCAGCTAGCAAACTTGATCCTAAGCGTGATTTTCCTAAAAGCACTGCAAGAAACAAACCCTCTCTGCTTGTGACCAAATGAACTGTCCTCAATACCCGAATCCTCGTACCAGAGGTCTCACGAGTGGAGAAGATGGATCCAAACCCACTGATGTTATTAGAGGAAAACCTCAGTCAGTTGTGCTGCAGGGAAAACCACTGATCGCTACCAGCTCCACCCAAGACTGCAAGCGAGGGTGATTTTGGGAGAGGAAAGGTTCCTGGGAGAGGAATTATTTCCCTCTGACATTTCTCCTGCCTTTCCGAGTATCCATGCCTGGCGGTGTCCCTGCAGCCATGCTCATCACTCGTCTCACACACTGCTCTAGTTTGGGATGGCTTACCTCTACTTTGCATAACTCACTCGTGGTGCAGAGCCAGGAGCACAGGGGATATGCAGAGCTTTTGCTTTCCAGCCAAACCTTAAAACAGGTAAAGGGCATTACCTGGAGAGACAGCTGGGCTTCTTTGGGACAGGCTGCTGCCTTGTCAGGGATTTCAGGAGCGTAATGATCTGTCTGGAGCTGCTAGCCACAACCTTAAAGATGCTGCTTTTATCAACAGACATCCTCTGTTATTTTCTGGCCATGTAATGCTACTGCAGAAGCTACTCCCAACTGCAGAACTACACATTACAGATCAGCACAGTTTATATATATACACACATACTTTTTCCCCCTATTTTACGTACCGCATTGCCAGCTCACGATGCTGCAGGGAAAGCTCTCCCAGTGTGGCTCAGCACAGCACTGTCTCCCCTTACCTATGGATCCCTTAAAGCAACAGCTTTGAGGGATACTAGCAGGAACTACTCGCCCCAAATGGCTGTTAGCGTCAACAGCTGTGAGTGGTAACCCAGCTAAGATGTCGGAACTGCTCTCTGTCTCACTGGCAATCAATTTAGTGGAGTGTTCAGTCAGCTCACGCATCAATCACTTCTGCGCTCAAATGTGACTGTGGGAGGAGAAGGGAGAGGACGACTGCTCAGGGCTGCTGGGCCACAGCTGAGGAAAACTGTGGAAGTTGACCTTCCGAGTAGAAAGCACCAAATCCCTAAGAGAATGGTGACACAAAGAAGTGGTTGGAATATGAATATCCTCCTGCGTCAGGATCGCTCCCTCTCTTAATCTCTGGGTGTCCACGGTGACCTCCTTCCCTCTTTAGTACAGCTGCAACTCTGGAGTAAAGGAGATTCCTGCACTATAACTATTAAAAAATCAAAGATGCTTTCACCCCTACCTTAAATTCAAGAAGAACCCATAAAACATGCTAGTCAACAATCACTGTAATCTCTTCTCCCTTTCTTCCAGTCTTGCACTGGGCAAGGGTAAGGGGAAGACTACGAACAGCATCCCTGGATCTGCTCCTGTATTAGCTCCTTTTTTACAGCTGGGATGCCTGCTGTCACCGGTGAGCATTAGCCAGCAAAAGTAGGAGACATCGCCGGCAGCGACTTCAAACAGCAATAGGTACCTCCTCCCTAAAAATCTTATCTTTTCTTCTCTGCTTAATCCAGCGCAGTCGCAGCAGCAGCAAATACTGCACTGTCATAGTGGGTCTGGAGAGCGCCTTAAAGCATTAGCTGCCTTCCTCTCTGCAAGGCAGCAGGGTGATTATCCAGCATTAATGACACACCAGGTCTCTTCATAAGGCAGGCTGACGTACCCAGCGCGCTGCCTCTGTTTGCAGCTCTGCACACTCATCCTCTCCCTTCCGAGGGATGCAGGAAGAGGAATCGAGGGCTTCAGGAGTCTGATTTCAGCAGGTGAAGAGGATAGGAAGAAAATCCAGGCTTAAACTTTCAAATCAATACAGTTATATTCACATGCAATCGGTGCAGAGCAAGAAGTCAGGTGGGCCGAGTGTATTATTATGCTCCTGGCCTACCTGGCAGGGAATCTGGGCTTAGTGGCAAAGGGTTAACTTTCATGGACTAAGGGAATGCGAGCTCCAGAGTCAAAGCAAAAACTACAGCTGGGAAGTGACCATCTCCAGGAACATCCAATGCCATCACCACAGAAAGCTGTCCTCTCGCAGGAGAAAAACCACCAGCTCACTCAGATGGGGAGTCGCTGGCTTATTGCAGAGCTCAAAGGAGACTGGAGTTTCCACACAGCTTGCACCGAAACCACGGGGCAGGAGGTAAACGCATGGAGTGGGAGACACCCCCGACAGCACCGACTGAGGAGGGGTGGGGAAAGAGAATGAAAGAGAAACACAAATCCTGTAAAACAGAAGAGCGACGGTCCCAAGCAGGGCGGAGGCGGGGGAAGTCCAGTCAAGCAGAGAGGATTAGCACCAACACTGGCAGCGCTGGCGCTGCCATCCACAGCGCACACCCCAATTAAGGGTATCACTTGTCAGGGTGAATGGGCAACTCGCACTCAATTCGGCAGTCTGACAGAGTGTCACTGAACTACCTCACATCCGTATTTATCCGGGAGGCGAGAGCAGGAACCAGTTTTAATTAGAGCCTTTTTAACAAAGGACGGAGGGTATTACCAACGCTCTCACCATAGAGCGATAATTGAGATGTAATCGTTTAAACAAAGCGCAACAAGTGTCCATTTACCCAAAGCCATTGTTAAATATCTACTAGGAGGTTATTTTCAAAATTGTCATGTGCCACGAATATGCAAACCACTTTCCATCTTTAGCATTAAAAAGAATAATCACCTTTGGAAAAAAAAAAAACCCAACAGAACACAAAACACAACTGGAAGCCAAACAGCTATTTTGCAGCAGAATTTGAGGAGCGCTTTAAACACGCCAATGCTAATTTAAAAGGGGAGGGGGAAGAAGTGATGGCTCCACTTTTGGGCCATTAAACTCTGCCTGGAAAGCCCTCTTTTGCGCAGCATTAGTGCGTGCTGCAAGTCTGTAATTAGGCAGGAACACGTTCATTTTTAATTCAGAATGCTAACCCCGTTTCCATACACGAGCCCTGACTGTCAGTCCCTCTCGCAGACCGCAAGCACCGACACAACCAAGCCCAGCTCTCGGTGGTAAATGCGCGCTGTCCCCAGGAGGTTGGGCACCGCGCGCTGGAAATCCACTCAGCTCCCCAGTGAAACACCTCTTGTAGAAATCTGTCGCCTCGCAGTCATGGCAGGCAAAACCCTCTCAACCTCGCAGCCCATCAAACCAGAACCGTGTGGTCACTGGTACGCACGCCTTCATTCTGGCATTCTTCTGTCCGGCTACTGAATTGCTGAACGCGATTTCACAAGCAGCTGAATTCCCTCACCCCTCGCATTCCCACACAGAGGGAAGGGCAGGACGAGGAAGTTAACCTAATGCTGTCGAGGCCCACACCAAGTTAATGACTGTCAAACCCTAAGCTCATCTTTCATCTCCTCTGACTCCTACTGATGCCTGCAATCCACAGAGGGACCTGACTTAAGAGCACGCTTTGACACAGTCCGGCAATGAATTATTAACTCCGGCGGAAGCCACAGAGCATCAGCGAGGAGCAGTCATGATTAACCAGAACGCAGTTACCAATGCTCCCTGCTTCTCACGAGAGGTCTCTGAATTGTCCATCTCAGAGCCCAGAAGGCACCACGCAGGTATGCACGCACGCTCACACACATGAAAGCAGCGACAACTGTGCTTTTACCTTTGTTTCTTCCGTGTTACTTCACCAATTGCGAATGGCCTGAGAAAAGAAAGCTCTGCCGTCCCCCATGCATTACAGCAATTACACATGGACTTGCACGACTGAATGAAGAATGACGTATGCAGAATCAAGCCTGTACTCTTAATTTCCACAGCAATTCAATCCACGCAGCCACAGAGACCTGCCAGCAGTTTCAGATTCATCCTTTCCCAGGTTACATCGTATAGCAAAAGCTGCCTACAGCTCAGGGCCCAAATCACAGAATCCCAGACCGTTAGGGATTGGAAGGGACCTCCAAAGCCCATCCAGTCCAATCCCCCTGCCGGAGCAGGAACACCCAGATGAGGTTACACAGGAAGGCGTCCAGGCGGGTTTTGAATGTCTGCAGAGAAGGAGACTCCACAACCTCTCTGGGCAGCCTGGGCCAGGGCTCTGTCACCCTCACTGAGAAGAAGTTTCTTCTCCAATTTCAGTGGAACCTCCTGTGTTCCAGTTTGTGTCCGTTACCCCTTGTCCTATCATTGTTTGTCACCGAGAAGAGCCTGGCTCCATCCTCGTGACACTCACCCTTTAAATATTTCTAACCATGAATGAGGTCTCCCCTCAGTCTCCTCTTCTGCAAACTAAAGAGCCCCAGCTCCCTCAGCCGCTCCTCAGAAGGGAGATGCTCCACTCCCTTGATCATCTTTGTAGCCCTACGCTGGACTCTCTCCAGCAGTTCCCTGTCCTTCTTGAACTGAGGGGCCCAGAACTGGATGCAATATTCCAGATGCAGTCTCACCAGGGCAAATGGGTGCATACACATAAAAAGCTGCAGCTCCCAGCCTGCTCACCGACAGGAGACAGATGAAGATGGATGCATTCAGCTCTTACTATGCCAAATGCTGCCCCAAAAGTGTGTCCCTGGCCCGCCTCACAAAGGCAGGCAGATGGGGACCACCCTGCAAGTTCAATGTAACCTATGGGCCCCCCAGCAGCATCCCAAAACACAGGGAAAACAATGCTCCGTGCTCTGCCAAAGGAATCCAAACAGCTCCCAATATTAAAGCAAAAGGCGCCATGAGGCGACAAACATCAGTGATGGACCTAAGCCGACCTGCTGAATCCTGAAACACACACAGGTATTTGTTTGTGATGGGATAGCATGTGGTTCCACAACTGAAAACAGACACGCAGGTTTTACTTAGCAAAGAAGCAAAATTTGTGCTTTTCCTTTAAATACAGCTGCCAGCTCTGAAAAAAAAGTGGCACCAGAACTACCGGTCTGCATGGCAAACGCACACCCGCAAGCACCACGGTTAAAATTAACCGCAGCGGTGCACGCCTGCTTGTTAAACCACGCTTGTATTTTCATAGCGCAAGTACAGCTGCAATCAGTATTGGCATCTCAGCAGGCTTAATTAGGAGTCAGGTCTACTCCATTCGGGTCGTTATACTGTGCTCATTACATTCATATCCAAGCGCCTTCCAGTCCTGCATGCAGTGCCACCGCTCACAGCTGTCACACACAGTTTGTCCTCTTCTCCCTTTCCTGGGGGAGTGGAAACGCAGCGCTGCAGGGGAGCACAGGACGGCCAACAACCACCAAGGAAGATTCCCCAGCCCTGGCTCAGCCTCCTCACGCTGGCCATGCCTGCTCGGTCAGTATTTATCCTCATCGCTGTAACGATGAAGAAGCTGTACATGTTAAAAGATGGGTTAGCACGAAATCTCCTCCCAGTAACGTTTCTACACAGGGCTGACAGGACTGGAAGACAAACAAAAACCTGTCCCGTGCAGACAGAATCAAGTCATTTGGAGTTTTATCACTTCATTTCTCTGCCTGGCTCTCCTTGCCTTGTCATCTTACATTAGACAAAACTGAGGATACAACTTCCAGCAGAGGAAATAAAAGTGTCTATCTCTTGAGTCTGACTAAAAAGGAAGACGAAGGCATGAACAGCTTATCCTGCCCTGAAATCCCTTCCAAACACACCACATCTTAAAGCTACCGCTGCTTCACCTGGAATATCAAAACTAGAAGACTAAGGTCAATGATTGTACTTCTTGTGTGCTCCTATGCCTTCCACATCTCCCAGTGATCCTCCAGCTGCACATGGCTCTCTCTTTTTGTGTTGAAAAGTACTTACACCACCTTGCTTCTGAGTTACCACCCAGCAATTCTTCGCGAAAGACAGTGGTGAGTATGGAGCTAGACAGAAAATGGGAAGAACCAGAAGGACAAGAACTGTGAAGGATCAAATCTCAGATGCTCAATGAAGATGACGAAGGATTGACAGTGCTACGTGTCCTCAAGTCAGGTAGCTGTGATTAGGAAGACATTTTTAGTAGAAGCAAATGTCTGGAGAAAGGTCAGACTCCAGAACATCAACTTGGTAGAGGTGTGGAAACAACGAGCTGGAGGGGAGGACTCTCACCACCACCTTCTCCCCGTTTGTCCATCCAGACCCTCCGAAACGAAAGGTAACAGAAGCCCACTGCAAACTGAGTTACAAGCTGTCAGATTAGGAGAGAAGCAAGGACTCATTCAAGTGAGGGGAATGCACACAGCTTTCATTTAATGCCATGTGCATAGCCATACAAAACGGGGATTAGTCTTTCACAAAAAAAGAACAACCTTTTCAAGCGTACAGAGAAAGAGACTCTCAGGAAGGGACAGAGGCTGACTCAGAAAACGATTAAAAGGACAAAGTGACTTTCAAATAGAGGTCGCCAGTTCAAACATGAACTAGATCAGTAGTGGTCAAGACCAAAGCATCTGAAGACCGAGTAGTGGTTTACACAAAAATATGTTATTAATCTTCCTTCAGCTCCTACTACACAAGTGTCCCTATTGCAAGTCAGAGCTCAATTTCTGTCCCAACCCTGCGGGAACAGCCAGGACTTCGGTGGGTGCTGAGAGACCAAGCGCCTGTCCCCACAGCCACTGCAGAAGCACGGAGCCTGCACTGCTGCGTTTGCCCAAAACGGTTGAGTTTCTTCTTTCAGTCGCGACTCTCCACCTCAGGGCACTCGCCTCTTTGCTGCTGGATACAAATCATCAGCTACTGCACTTCAAGATACCCACTTGCCGTCTATAAATAAGCACTGCAGGTTTCAAGGATTATTTTGTCAGTGAATTTTCCTGTAAAATTACTTTGCTGATTCATTAACATCATATACCTTACATGTTCATGTACAGACCCATCAAATACCCAACACTGAGCAGAAGAGGCTCCAGTTCTCACTAGAGATCTCGCAGCGCTGCAGGCTCAGATGTGCACGTTAGGAGATGCTTTGCTGCAGAAGATCCTTCCAGAAGGCACCCAAAGAGGGCAGACAGGATTCCAAAACACACATTTCACTAATGAGAAGTGCTAAACACAGTGCCGAGCGGTCAGGAGGAACATTCAGGGATGCAGCTGCTTTAACTTGGGCCACCAAGCAAAACCTGGGTGTCTCCCATTCATCTTCACAGGGAATTACAGCTCTGCTACTGCACTGTGCTGTGTAACAGAGACACCCAGTGAAGCAATTTCCTTCTCTACTGGGCACAAGAACACAGGCTGCAGATGTATTTACTCGGAGTTTGAGTCAAACCACTCACTGTATATTATCCACTAAGCAAACACTTACTTCTGGTCCAGCAGTTTCAGTAGCATGGTGATGGTAAAACACATCAACACACATTTCTATACAAAAATATTAGTTGCTAATCAATTATGAGGTGATGTATTAATCACGTACTGTTACTGAACCAGGCTCTTGCAAATAACACTAATGCAGTGTATACCTACTGGAAGCAGGGCCATGCTGGGGGAAAAAGAGACAGAATACCTGATTCTATTTTTCAAGAAAACTGTATTAACATTTGCTCCAAACAAGATCTTCCAGCTGCTGAAGTTTAATATTACCCAAAATGCATTTTCCCTGGGGTCCTCCATTATCAGCAAGGGCCTTTCTTGCGAGTCCACACGTTCTTCGCACAGATGCTCTTTGCTATCTAATTTGAGAGCCTTAGGTGTTCAGCGTTCGAGGAATGCAATCAAATCCTGCCCTGCCAAGCCTACTGGGACACCTATTAATTCACCCTCCCGTAGAGAGGGAGTTTATCATCTCGTGCAATTGCTAGTATCTAAAAGAGTGCAACAGGGCAACTGAAATTGGCATTGCAATTATTTAAAGTCTATAAATAGTTGTTGCCACAGTGCAAGTTAAATTCCTATACGGTAACGTCCTTTCTTCTCTGTCTTTTAAAGCTAAACTCTGCTTAAGTCAGGTAAGCAGGGACCGTGCCATACGAGAGCCCATGGAGTATAAGTGCTTAGGAATTGTGTTGTACTCCACACAACGATGAGCTGAAAATCCAAAGGAGCTTGTTATATTCTCTCTCTCTCTCTCAGTATGAAAAAGCAGCAGCTCATTTCCAAATTGCTTCATCATCTGTCACCCAAACTCAAAATATTTAAAAGTCACCATCAAATTCCACTGACCAACCACAATAATTGAATGGATACGAACTGCATGGGGGGGTCAAAAAGATCCAAAGAAGTTCTTCTCCATCATCTTCGTATGTTTTGGAAAGGCAGCTGAACAGTGCCAGCTGCCTTTGCACAGCACGATCACATTTGGCAGACTACTGAAACAGGGGAACGGAGAAGGTCAGATGGGTGGGGAAGGAAACACTAAGCCCAAAATACTCCATGGCAGGAAAAAAAGTCAATTTTAATACAAATACCAGCACAAGCTTCATATGGGTAATTGTACCACTGGTATTTGCTTCAGAGACAGAGCAACTGCTGCTACTTCCCAGGGAGAGAAAACCATCTACTTTTTGGCAAAAGTATCGTACTCATTTCTTTTAAAAAGGTAGACTCAACCAGGCAATAACCCTACCTTATAAAATCTTATTGTTCAATGGCAAACTGAAATGACAGGAAAGGGACTGCAGCAAGTCTTGGCTACGGGTCTGAGTGAGAAAGATTAAATAACACTCAGGACAGTCGCCAGAGGGCAAACTCTTGGCTCCTCACCTTTTGTCAAGTGTCTCCCCTCACATGTGGTAGAGCAGAAAGCTGTCAGTCTCCCTTAATTTCCAGTACTTGTTTCTGGCTGTAATAAAGCATTTAGGCTTGGTGGAACTGTTCTTCATGGCAGGCTGTAACAAGCAGCAGTACTACCTGATAGAGGTGGTAGCTGAAACAACGTCGTTTTCCACCAGAAATGTCACCACCCAAAATCAGAGACGTGCATAAACCACAGCAAGCTGAGTCCTGGCTGTTTTGGGAAAGTCTGTGTTTCTATAAAAGGCAGACAGAGGAGGATGGAGAAAAGG
>NW_010209625.1:12290-16323 GCF_000695765.1 Mesitornis unicolor | reverse complement strand
CCCAAAGTCCTGCCTGTGGCACCAGTCATTGATCTGTTGGCTCTTTCTGTTTATCACCTCAGATCTCCCTGCAACTGGTGGGATAGAGGAGAACACTACTTGTGCTCCAGATCCCTTAACCAGTTGTCCCAAGTCCTTGAAATCTCTCTTCATTGCTCTCAAACTACTTGTTGCAATCTTGTCACTGCCCACCTGAAAGACCATCAGCAGGTAGTAGTCAGAGGGTTTAACTAGGTTAGGGAGTTTTTTCTGTATGTCCTTGACCCTGGCTCCTGGGAGGCAGCAGATTTTCCTGAGGACTGGGTCTCATCTACAGATAGGACCTTCCACTCCCTTCAAGAGTCCCCTATGACAAGGACCTGTCTATTCTTTTTACTTGAAGACATTTTTTGTGCATGGCTTCCTCTGATTAAGCCTTGGCGGTGCCTCCGAACTAGGCAAATTGCCTTTGTGCTCTTTGTTCAGTTCCCCTTGCAGAACATCATACTTGTTTTGCAAGGACACTTGGGAAGGTGGAGCAGTTACTGGGGGGAGGGCACGCCTGCCACACCTGTTGCACCAGGAGGAGACACATTTCCATTCTTGTTGGTCCCTATCCTCCAAGCCCACCCATTTGCTATGGTCAGCCTGGCATAGAGAGGCTAGGGAGCCCTTTGTCTTCTACTCACGAGCTTCGTCTAACCATTGGGCCTGCCTCAGGGAAGGGAGGATACGCTCTAATGGTCTATCTCATTCTCACACTCCCTGATCGTTCTCAGCCTACTTATCTCCTCCCTGAGCTCCACCACTATGCGGAGGAGCTCCTCTACTTGGGCACACCTCCCACAGGCGTGCACACTGCTACCATCAGACATCGGCATAAGAGCAGCGCACACCCTGCAGCTTGACACCCGAGTGGCAGTATGCTCCCACCATTGCTCTGTTTGGCAAGCTGCATCTGCCTTGGGTGCATGGCTGAGGGAGGCCATGGCTCTCTGTCTGGTGTTAACCTTTTCAAACTGGCTGCTGAGGCCGGGCTTCAGCGCCCTTCCTGCGCAAACTGCCGCGCCACGTCTCTCTGACGTGCCACGCTCTGTTTGTCCATCCTGTTCACCACGCTTCCTGGGGGCTGCTTTTCTACCTGAGTGGATCAACCGTCACTCTTGTTCCTGCCCCGGTGAGTCAGCACTGACCACCGTAAGGAGCTCACGTTTCCCTCTCCAAGGAAGGGCTGGGGCACCCTCTCTCACCCTGCGCTTTTTTGCGTTCGTGCTTGGTTTATGGTATTTCCATGGTTTAGCCACTTTTGTCACTTCAGCAAGGTCCCCCAGCGTGATTCTCTGCATGATCCTCCGCTCTGGAGCCCTTCACCTCAGTGACTGCCCAGAAGCAAGAGAAAGAACCAAAGTCTAACTGCCAGCATAAAATACATGTAAACTCAGCTCCAAAATCATTTAATACGTATTTCTAAGTGGTCATGGTGAGGTTTGCTCAAAAACCATAGACAGTCTGTTATCTGCCTGGAGAACTTGAGATACCACTACGAGGTAAGAAAGGAAAGGGCACTGCACAGTGAACATGTGTTGGCATTGAACACAACATGGGTGCCCAAGTTTACCCCAGTGGAGCATCTTATTGTATATGTAGTGAAATGCTCCTGACACATCAAGGGTGCTGTGGAGGACCTGCAAATGCTTTTTTGTTTATGATGGGCACTGAAATGAAAGATTTCCCCCCCCCCCATCAGAAAAATCAGCTTTTCTTAAATTACTTGAAATAAAACTCCAAGTAGCCAGGTAATACTGAACAAAATAAAAAGGTTTTATAAAAAATCCTTCCTTGCCAGTTGTATCATCCCAAGACAGATCCTTTTTTCAGCTTGGCTTTCAGTCCAGGCTGCTCCACACCACAGGCTGGGAGCTTCTGCCCCCTGAGCACATCTGCTTATTTTCAAGTAAGCTTCCATCTCCCTCCCCTCCATCCACAGGGTCTCTATCCAAGAATCTCCAATTAAGAAATAATGAAGAACTAAACGATGAAACAGATATTTCATGACAAGAGAAATCAATACTAACTCAGTTCAGGGATTTTTCTTTAAAAGCTTCAAAGCCAAGAAAATATTTGCTTTTATTCAGTGTGAAATATCTACTAGTGTTTCCTCTGGAAGTTCTGATAAAATGAAACTGATCCAGGGAGCAATGCAAACCACAACAAGCTGTTTCAATATATGTATAACAGTCCCAGCCTGGCTTGCAGACCACTGAAGACTCACAGAGAGCAATGACTGAATTAGTCCAAGCTTGCTGCTAACTTCAGTTAAATAAATAAATAAATTTCTTTTTCCATACCAGTCCCCAACTCATTCAATCTTCTTGGACCCCATCTTGCTTTGCAAGTTCCAGTAACATGTGGCAGCACATTATCTTTGTTTGAGAAGGTATCTACTCAGCAGGTCTTTCAGGTCTGCTTCTTTTTCCCTGAGATGGTGAAAAGTAGATTGATTTGCACTGGTATTTTGGCCAGTCCCTGGCTTCCCATTTGCTTCTTCACAGATTTTACAAAGGATGTGAACTACATGGCTGCCAGACTTTGATGACATCTGCAACATTTACCATGTGGCTTTCCCAGTTTGAAGTTGTTTACTGCAGTGTCAACCTCTGCCAGAAAAGGTGAAGGTTATTTTATGGCTATGCAGATGATTGCCTTGCACTCTGTACTGTCAGTAATGTCCCCTGATTTGCTATGCAGCTTCCCACAATACATTTTCCAGGGATTCCTGATGACTTCCCATGCTGTTTGCACTTTGTCATCTGCTGCCCAGATATCACTGTCACAAGGCATGGGTCTTCTGGTGAGATGGAGCGAGAAAGTCCTATTTTGTATTCAAAGTATCCTTTGTTTCTCTCCACCTCTGAAGCCATAATTTCTCACATTCTGGAGCCTTTCAGAGGATGCGATACAGAAAACAGCTCCTGTGTCTACCACGGACACTGCCCAAGTTGCAATGTCATGATCAGCATACCAAAAAAAGCAGGGCAAGAGTCCAGGCAAGAACAAGAGATAGATGATGAAGGAAAACATCCCCCTATAAGGTCTGTCATAACAAAACTAACTTTCTAAAAGAGCCTGTTGCATATAGTGGAAGGTAGCAGTGCTTGTAGCAGAAGAGAGACTTGAGTTACAAGGAGTCACTAGGACCAGTGAGATGGAAGAAGTCAGAGTTACTAATCAGGGAATTTGAAAGGTTTCCATGGCTGCAAAAAATAATTTGCAAAGCAAAGACACAACACAAAAACTGCCTGCAGAGTCACTGCAAGCAGCCCCATCTCTGTCGGGAGAGTGAAGGGGAAGAGCAGTTGTTCATGGTCATGGGCTGTGTTTACTGTTATTGCCCACGTGCAAATGCTGGCTGTGCTCCTGATGAGGTGACATTGGTACCCTCCACTCCCTTTTTACAGCTTAGTGTCATATTCTGAGCTCTGTTTTGCAGCTACAGCATTGTAAGGAGGCCACACAGGTCCTAAAAGTTTCTTTGGTGTAGTAATTAAGCTGACTGTACTAGATCCTTCCTAACATCTTGACTGAGTTGCTTTTTCAGAGAAAATAATTCTTCAGTGCTTCAGAGAAACGAACTGCAGATCCTAAAGAAATTCCCTGAAAGGCTTAAAATTCTTTTGAAAATAAATATGGCCTCCAGATTCTACTTAGCATATTAAGAAAAAATGTACTTAAATTTGTTAATAGAGTCATATGGTATTGAAACACTTGGGAGAATACTGGAGTTTTCCAGTAGTTATTTAAATCTGCATCCCTACTGTTCTTTGAAAGTGATTATCAACTTATTTCTCCCCAAACTATTATTACAGTCACAGTTTCCTTGTCACACACTGTTCAGACAAACCTGACACATGAGTGGAAAGATATTAATCATTTACAAAGTGGAACATTTTAACCTCAGAATAGTGTGCATGCATGTTGTGCATGAACATATGTATTGTAGAGGTGCATTTAGAAACTGGGACATCATATGCTACATTATTTCCTATGCCCATTC
>NW_010209625.1:0-12259 GCF_000695765.1 Mesitornis unicolor | reverse complement strand
CAGCAGGAAGAGTATGTCTGAACCTCATAATTCGGGTTTTATTAAAGGGAAAGGTGAAAAACACTGAGCACTTACTACCATTCTCAGAAACAGTTCAAATAATATAATTGTCAAAGTGTATGATAAAGTATTTTCTGATGTACTATCCTTCCTGCTTTCAAGCATATTCGACTTCTTCCCTCACCTGCTTCTTGGGTTGCACATTTATCATGCCACATTTTAATCTCAACTGCTTTATTTCATGACTGTTATAAAGATATACAGCAACTTAGAGGAGTTGAGTGGTGTCTGAAAGCAGATCACAGTTGCTTGGCAAAATACAGTCTTTATGATTAAGATTTGTGCAATTGTTGTATAAAAATATAAGCTAACAAAGAACAGCTTTGCTCATGAGTGTATTGATGTTAACAGCTTATGGGTGAGGGTGATCATCTATACAAGACTTGCAAACTCCACAAAAAATTCTGTAATTACAATGGTTTTTTCAGCATTACTTCAATATCCATTACAATGCAGCCACCTTCATTGTTTTTCTGTCTTCCCTGCCACAAGCACCAGTACATGACCCTGCTAAGTCTGTGAAAGAAATCCCAACTGTGTGCCTCATATCATTGCTCAGAGCTCAGGTAACCTCTCTCTTGGTATAAAATATCAACTCTTGAAGTGTCATTTCTTTCCACTCACATGATAATGGCAGAGAGAATGATGAGCCTTTCCCACTTCCTTCTGATAATGTCAAATTACAGATACGGATCCCACAGCTAGTAACCTAGAAACGTGATTATTAAGGGGTTGTTTATTATTATATGGAAAGTTGAATAAACCTATAGCTAAACCAAGTGAATGTCGTATTTTTCATACAGCAATTTGATTTTGTCTCTAACAGGATGCTTTCTGTCTTCTGTCCAGGTTTCCCATCATTTTCCAAATGAAGTGGGATGGCAGTGTTTAACCTATAAATTTCTGTGGGTTTTTTTTTTATTGGAGGATTGCAAGGCACAGGAGGTCTCTCTTTTTGTGTATTTTGAAAACAGGTGAAAATGACCTTAAATTTCAAAATTTAAAAATGTTAAAAATTACAATTCCATCACAAATTCAATATTACTGAACAACTAGCAATGAATATTTACATAATCTCATAATATATCTTTCTCCCTGTCTTCTAGAAACAAGCATTTCAAGATCAAGTTGGGAAGAACCCTGAGCTGAGTTACCAAAAAAGAGCAACTTTTTTCCCTATCATGACTGAGCATGAAAAGCATATTAATCATCCCCTTTGCAAGCATTCAGAGTATTGGACAGACAGTAACTATTTTCCTTGTCTCTGAAAAGCGACCTGTTAAGTGAGACCCTTGATAGGAAACATTTTTAAGATTTAACTAACATGGTTTTATATGTGGAGCTGAGATACAGATGGAAATTAATTTAGAAGAGTGGATGTAGAGCTTAACACCAGAGAAGCAGCATCTCTCAAATTAACCTTCACTCATTCTAATACTGACCATCCACCTCCTATTCTCATTTTAGGAGGAAGCCTGAAGAGGACAGAGTTTTACTTTTGGACATTCCTAATAATGATGCAGAAGCACAGAGGTAGCCCCATGACCTGCCCAAAAATGGCAGAAGACGAGAGAAGTGTGATCAGTTGTGCTGAAAAAAAAGCAAGAAAACATGGAAGTCTGCAGGATTTCTCAGCCTCTTCTCCCTGGTGGGGCTTCTGCAGGCTTCAGTCACCCCAAGGATCACCGCACAGCTTAGAAGTCATGCCAGGCATACCAAGGCTACACCAGTCTTGATAACTTTTACCCAGACCTTGTTGGAGACTACAGCTGTTCTAAGTTGTTGCAGTCCCTGTAAGTTATCCTCAGGTTTTTCAGGTGAAGGGTCAATCCAAATTCTTCCAGTACAAGCCAGAGAAATTAAGTAGTCTTAAGTCTCAGAAGGAAATTTAGACCTTGCCTCCCTTGTTGTATATGGAACACATCATTTTTCAGAGGCATCTAAAACCCATATGGTTTTTTGTGGCCAAAATGTGCTTAGTTATTTAGCATATAGGGAAATTTTACAATAATTACTTCAATGGTACGTAGGTAATTCTCCCCACTGTTGGCTAGAGCAGCCTGTCATTGTTGGCAAGAATCACTTAGCATTAGCTGTCCCTACAGTAACATCATAATTTGTGAAAGCTATACAAGCCTTTTTTTTAAATATTATTATTGTTCAGTTCCCTCACTTTTCAGAATGAGATTTTAGTATTTGTTATGAAGTCATTACTAGGAAAAGGAGATATCACACCTTCTCCTCTTAAAATAATTGATAGTATAATAGCTGTCATTGTTGTGAATGGCAGAAACAGGAGTGACAGCCAAATGGGATTTGCACCTGGAAATTCTCACTTGAATATGTTAGAGCTACTCCTTTCCTCACAACAGGGGTGAAAAGGATAGTGCAAAAACATGTAGCTCTACGTGTATGCATTGCATAAATCACAACACTAAGGATCTTTTCATACTTCGAAGCACAAGGATTTTTACATAAACAATCCTTATATTGGTCACTTACCTTTTGTAAAGGATATCAGACAGCTGAAGAGAAAAGGTTTGTTTTGTACTCAAAAACATGATTTCTGAGATTTATTCCCAAACTGTAACTTTTCTGTGTCATTCTGGAAACATATCATTTAATGTACATCTCATTTCCTAGCCTGTGAAATGGATACTGATGTTTTTGTAAAGGCCATGGCTATGGTTTGGATGTGCTCCTGAGTATATTTCAGTTCATTTATTAAATATGTAGTTACTATGTGATCACTGAATAATGGCTGAGACGTTAACAAAAAAAAGTCAATCTTTTCTAACACAGGGATTGTGAATTCATAACACCACCTAAAAAATATTCTTAAAATCTAAAATATTGCTTCTAATGAGAAGAACTAGGTTTTCCCCATTATTTTCAGCTTGTGATGGACTTCTCTTTAGGATTCTAGAGCCTCTCATAATTTCAATACATGAATACTTCCCTTCTCAGGTTAGTATTTAGTTGTTTTCAGAGAAACCATGAATTAAATATTCAGGTATTTTAACTTTTCTCCAAAGCCTGAGAGAACTAGGGAAAATTAGAAACTAAATACAAGATGGGTTCATTGATAAACATACATTGTGATCATTCTACTATACATTGCCCAAGATTATCACCTGAGGAAGTGATATTTTTAAATCACGCTCCTTGCAGAGTTTGGAAATATTTCAGAACAAAAGAGCTTACTTGCACTACTTTGTTCTGAAGTTTTAGCTTAGAGATAAAAAAGCAACTTCTTGCATGTGCTAATAAGTCCTTAAACTCATGCATAAACATTTAGCTAATTCCTAAAGTCATATGTAAAGACAGAATAGTTTTCAGCTGTGAATTGTGAATGCTTAAAAAAAAAAAAAAAGAACAAAACCACTATGTTTCCTAAGACCAAACCCTAAATTGCCTTGTTATGCTCTACCCTGGCTGTTAAATTCATTACTACATTTGGTGCAGTTTCATTATAGCAGCAACAATTTAACACCCTGTAGTGGCAATTCTAAATAGAAAATTAAATTATACATTTGCTTTAGTTCAAGCTATGAAAACTATCTATACATACACAACATAAAATCTCTTTGAATAATAGCTTTACATGGATACTTTTTTTTCCACAGGTATTAAAACAGGTCAACTTCAACAAGGTAGGAGAGCAGAGGAGAAAAATCATATACTATAGATACTGAACCTGGTAAGGTACTGTCCAAGGGCAATTGTACAAATAACAAGAGTGATTAAGGAAATGGAGAGCCATACTAGAAAGACAAAACAGTTACTGATTGATTACTTCAGAGGTGAGACTGATTACCTTAGATAAGAGATTTAAGAGAGCTGTGTTGAAAACATACAAAATAACGAGTGGTGCACAAAGAATGAATTGTGAACTGTCATCCTTATCAGCTCACAAGCCGACACCAGGGGAATGAGCAAAGGCACACACAGGCACCGCACTGTGCCCACAAGGCCCTCAGCTTTGCAACCACAGCACAGGATTGGTAACCCAAAAAAACGTAATGCCTGAATGCTACGGCCTGTGACTGCTGCATTGTTTCTCACACCTTTGCCAAAAATAGTGTGCTGGAAGCTTCCTTGTGGAGATGAAAAAACTTATTGATGACAAGAAGTTTGATTCTGTATAATTATTCCCATGTAATGACAGATAAAACCAGTGAGAATGTGGCTGTTCTATGTGACACAAGAAATGGAATAGCCTTTAAACACGGCACAGCATGGAGTGACACAGGTGTCAGAGCCAGGCAGTCCTTAGGCTCTCCCCAAACCTTGCTGTGGAGAGGTCACTCACCACTCCCAGGTTGCACGGCTGCTTTTCATTTCACTGCATCCTTCATTTCACTATACTCATGTTTGCAGGGCAATGGCAGGGACTTCAGGCCCCATCTCCACTGAACTATTTTGAGAGTCACCAGTGTCTACACCAACACCACTAGTGCGTAGGTATTTTAAAAATAGGAGACTCCATTGAAAGTCAGGATTTTATTTTAGGGAAAGTGCCTTCAGGTGACTTGCAAACCACAGAATGAGATAAAGTTCATATTCTGCAGTTGGAGCTTTTATCCAACTTAACAGAAATTATCAACAGCATATCACAGAGAGAAAAAAGGTTATTATTTAACAGTATGATTTCAAATTAAAAAAAAACATAAACAAAGTGACCTTTTTAACAATTGTTCATGTAATAAAAGCAGCAAGTATGCTCATGGTAATACTTCCTTGACATCATGCTATGATGTTTACAATGATCTTTTTCAATCTCTTCCAAATCACTCTCAAAACCATGCTAACAGATACCCTGGCAGGTTAATAGGACAGCTCTGCTTTCAGATGCTTATGCCAAACAGGTCATCTGTGGATATTAACAGCTAAGAACAGTGCTATTAGATTAAACTGTATGTTTACCAGAAACACATGAAACATCTTGCCCTTAGTAACAGATTTTTCTCCTTTAAAGACAATTATTTTGTAAACTACTTATGGGAAATCAGACTAAAGTCAGAGTTCGTTGGGCTGCCTGTGAGCTTGTCTCTTTCTGTGTTTTGTTCTAAGAATCTGATTAAGGACAATGATTAAAATTACAGGAATAAGACCTTTCCCTTCACTGGCTAGGATCTATAGATTTTTAAACACAGAAGGCAGTATTATATTACCTCATCTGACCTCCTCTTGAACACAACTTGAAGAACACTGATCTGAACCTGAACTTTACTTTCAAACAAAACGTATCATCTGCTGTCATTCAGAGTGGAAATCACAGGAGAAATTACTCTGCTGTGCAAAAGCAGGGATATCACCCAGAAAAGCAAGAGGTGTAGCAGCTGCAGCAGTCCTCAGCTCAGCAGGAGGGAGCACTCCGCTTGTCTAGTAGATACAGGGAGACCAAAAGGAGACCACCTACCTTAACACTATGGGGTGTTGTGGAGTTGTGACAAAGCACCACAAGGTACCAAGAGGTAAGCGTTCAGAGATTAAAATAACAAGACAGAACCACAGCTTGCTTTCTCTACGCGTCCAAAACAGACACCAGCCATGTCTGTCAGAACATGCCCTCTTGAGTTTTGACTAAATCAAGTGCTTTTCACACCATTTTAATTGAACGACTGTTTCTGATGAAACAAGTTCATTCAAAAACAAAGGAGGAATACAACACGGTTAAAAATTAAAATCGATATTTACTAGCCTAAAGACCTGCTGTATCAAACATCCAGCCCAGCTTGCATCTGGCGAATATGAAGCATGTGGTCTATATAAAACACCAACTGAGTGGCAAGATTGATATGCTTCTCCCAGACATTTTTAGGAAAAAATAGAATAGCTATAGAGGTTAAAAGGTAAGGACAATTCTATGCCTATTGAGCTTCATCCTATCCTGAGCTTCATGTGAATGCCATAATGTATACCTGCAGAACTTCATCCACTTCTGCAGAACATGCAGCTTGCATGGAGATGCAGGACAGTAACAGCCAGAATATATTTTGAAGATAAGACTAGATAGCAAAGGCTCACTATTTGAAAACCAGAAATTATAGTTTTGATCACAAGACATCTCCGCTCTTTCCAATGCACAGGAGTGCATACAAGCAATGCAATTTTTTACTTCTTTTATGAAAAATATCCCTCCTCAGCTAGCTGGTAGGAGTGCTAATGTGCAGAGGGGACAAGAAGAAGGCTGAGAGGAGGAAGGAAAGCCTCCCCATGTTGCCAGGCTTTTCACATATCATCTCAGAAGTAGAGAGTATGACTGAAAAAGAGTCATAGGTGAAGAAAACTCTAGATACTGACTCCAATAACAACCTGCCTATTTTCACACCTTAGGTCTCTTCAAGACAATACTGGAGAAGAAATTAACTTAGGATGACTCAACCACCTGCCTAAGTTCTGCTTTACCTACCGATGTGGGTAGCAGTTCAAAAAAATAACAGCGTAATGGTTCAGCATCCACAAATGCAAAGAGTTTATGTTATTAATTCAGAAGTGCTTGCATCTCCTTGCCCATCACAGTGTAAAACATCACCAATAAAAGCCATTTTGCCCTCAAGAAGCAAACTTAAAAAGAAAAAGTCTAAATTAGTCACAGGCAATTTATTTAGAACAGCTGAAAGAAAAGCTGTGTGGGAAAGACAGTGAATGATCTTGTTAAGAGCCTCTGGAAAAGTACTGGAAGACACTCTTGTCTTCTCAAAAGAAAATTCTCATCAGGTGCAAGTTTACTTCCCCAAAAGTCAAGCTGAAAGCTTATCGGATTGGCAACGGATTACCTTACTTACAGCCATGTAAGTAATTTAGTGACACAGTGTTGAAATAAGATAAGGCTGGGAGTAATTAGATACTTATTTAACAGACAAAACAGCAGAATACTGTGCACAACACAGACTTTCCACCATCTGCTGCAGGCCCTTTAAAGGTCGCCTGGATCACCTGAAGTGCACTTGTGCCTGGTAAGCTTAATTAAGAGCTCACTGTAGAGCTTCACAAAGAAACAAATCACTAATCCTCCAATCAAAAACAGACAAATACATATGTGTTTAGCTTAATGCTTTGCAAAGCTATTCTTGACCTGAGGATTTTACTTTATTATGATTGTGCAAAAGTTTGTAGGAGCTCACTAGAAGATGCCGGTGTATTAGCTCAATGTGCAAAGATTTTTTTTTAAAAAAAAAAGAACAAAACTCAAGCCAGCACTATGAGGTCTCAGTTAATAATACTGCAAATCTCTTCCTTTAAGAGAAAAAGAGGTTGCTGTCTTCTCATAGCATTTCCTTGAATCCTCTAAAATCTGGACTGACACTGCCAAAACAAAGCATATTCCCATTGTGTTTTTAATGCCATCTTAGAATCTTTTGCTAATTGGGTTGCCTCTGACCTCCAGCAGCCCTTCCTTCCTACACCAAGAACAGAGTGCAGACTACTAAACCAAACCAACAGAATGCCTGCCTTCCATCTTGACTGCTTTGTAGTAAAGTACAGAAGTATTTGCCAGCTTTGGGAAGTGGAGTCAAATTCTTGCATTCAAAACAGAAGTGAACCATTTTGATTTGCAAGCCTGAAGAAAAGCCTATCTACCCAGCTGTAGAGTGATGACTCCTGGCAGTACAGGGCCAGACACAATTCTACTACAGTATAGCTCATGAGGCACTTTAACTATTAACTATTTGTTCTGTACCTGTGAAGCCTCAGTGCAGCAAATCTTCTGAAGCAAGCATCATAACTACATCTCCTTTCAAGGACATCTTTGTCTCATGATGCACAAAGGAGAAAAACAAAACAAAAAAGATAAATTTGTGCTGGTGGCAATGATGAAAGACATCTGAGGCAAGTAGAAAATACTGATGTTCTGGCAAGTATGTTTTAATCCTACCAACACAAAGACAATATCATAACCTGTCATGATCATCTGATACTTCCTTCTCTTCTTTTCCCGTTTATCCTTCCACTGGCATTGCCAAGTGGAAGGATACTTAGGTTCTATTAGTGTCAGTGAAGTTTTCCTGAAGTGCCTTCTTGCAATACACCTAACATGATGAAGGAATTATTTGCCAAATTTTTCAGTTAGTGTGGAGCTCAGGTCCTCATATAATGTGAGAAATACGAGTGCATTTGACATATCATGTTATTATTGCTTCAATCACTAACAGAAGAAAAAAATCATGCTGTTAAAATAAAGTGATTTATTCTTCAAAATAGCCACATTTCTGTAAATTAGTCTGTGATCATTCAGATATCAGTTGCCTAAAAACCACAGGCAGAATCAAGAACACATATATTGTACACAGCTGGACAGAGTAACTTCCCTAGAAGGGAAAAGTCTACAGACATCTGCCTCAAACAGGAGGCAAAAAACATTTTAATATCCTGGAATCGTTTTTCTGCGTTTTTCCGTCATAAGAAAGTTTTTCCAACTTTTCTCCTTATAGAGTGTCAGAAGTCTACAAGTACCCTTCTTAAAACTTAAAGTTATATTTAAGAATCTTGCTTGAATGTATGACACTTTAAAGTACTCAAGTTTTTCAAAGTTACAACACAGCAATATTAAAATATACGTCATTAAAAATGTAAAAGCAAGCAAAAAGGATCAGTGCGATGTTTTTAGTAGAGATGAATATCCTTAATCATTTTAAATCTAACATTAACATTATTCCTTTAGATCTTTCTTGACTTTAAAGTAAACATGAAGTTATGTTTGGGATTGAGCCAATATAGCTACTTATCTGTCATAATGACAGGAAGAGTAGCTGAGACATTAAGAAAAACAATTTTGCTGTTGAAATAGGTGTTTCATATCTGAAAGCAATAGCCAGCTCTGAATGAAAAGGCAAAACAGCTTTTCTTAACAATGCAAAGTAGAGAAGTGCAAAAACTGACTGCAACAGCTGTAATGTGTCACAGCATCTGTAATTAACAAGCCTAAGCTACTTGGTATAGTTCTGAATACATCATGCCGCTCTGAAAACTACTGCCTCTCTTGTAAACACCTCTAAGACTAATCATGGTAACAATACCAATTTATTGCAGAGCTTTTTTCCAAGGAGATGTACCCCTTTGCTACAGGACAGTAACACCTGCATGCTCCATTGGCAGCAGACATTATCCTGAACAGCCAGATTGTGTAGCCTGAGCACAGCAACATAGTCCCTTATTCCTCAAGAAATTTTACTTTGTGAGATCATTTCAACACAGTAATGTGCCACTGTGTCTGAAGTCAACAGACTGGACTTTAACATCTCCAACCTGGAGCCCCTGAAGAATGCTGACATATTGCAGCACAGGTGAGGGATTATTCTGTCCCTTGTCTTTATTTTCTCTTTCTACCCTCAGTTTCGTAACTTGATAAACAATATCTCCTCAAACAGTAATCAACACTTCAATAAAGGGGGAAGAAGGAAATCAGAACCATTTCCTTTCTCTACATATATAGTAAGATATACATTTAAAAAAAGATCTTTCTGACTTGGTCCAGGTTTTCTAGGAATTGCTTTTGTGATGCTATTATGAGGCTTTACAGCTACAGAATGAGTATATGACATACATTATAAATGCTTACCTTTAGACAGAGGTAACTATTTTATTTTTTGCTGCAGTGTATTACTGAAATATCCTCTCCAAGTGAGAGCCTTCCACAGCACAGAGAGGTATGAATAGACAAAGTAGTAGTTCATGACATTATCTCTTACATTCACTGTATTAAAAATTGTAAACTTACCTGTGATTTTACTGGGTTTTAAAAGACACTTGCAAGTACTTTTGTACACAGGCTTGTTGCAAATAGACTATAGTACTGCTTATGGTTTAGATGCTTGTTTTATTAATGGAAATAGTCAGGCCAATAAAATAAATTCCAGAGGATTTCTGCTTCCTACAGTTTCTGGACAGGCTAAGCACCACAGAAATACACACCTTCAGTTTTTTTTAAGCTTGCTTTCAGAGCCAGATACTTCTCTTTACAACCTCTCTTTATGGCATATTGTTCAAAAAGATGCAATACAGCATTGACTCATGTTTTATAATGTAAAGGATGCAAGCTATAAATATAGAGCCAATGATGAACCAAAAATACAAATCCTTTTGTCAAAATGAAAGTCAAACTGAGGGATCATAAGAGACAAAATCCACCTCTTGTATTAGATGTTAAACATGAAGCCCATATGAAGACTTGCCAAAATTTTCTTTAAAAAGCCTTTCAATATCAAATGTTTACAAATAAGCACATAACCTTTTGACTGCAGCCAGAAAAACCAGGCTTATCCTCTGTACAAACTAATGCCAGCAAAGCACTGATGTCTGTGTACTCTTGGTGCCTGAGCATGTCAGAACCTGTCCTTGTAGTGCCTTCTAGCAGAAAGAAACCTTCACAGAGCTCTGGGAATTACCATCACCTGCTGTGCACAGCACAACCTACATGAGCTGATACCTGAAAAGCTCTGACATCAAAACTCTGTATTTTATGAAGTGGTTTAGCTTTGTGAGAAAGGGAACAAAACGTACACAGGTGTAGGGTAGGAACAGTATGTGGACCAGATAATACTCCTGTCCTCTTCTCCAAAAAGCTCCAAATGTTCAATTCATTGTTCTTAAACTAAAAATACTGATAGCTATGAAACAGATGGGAAAGGATGTTTACAACACATTCCTCAAAGTAAAAGATTAGCATCTGTAGGAAATTTTGGAATATACTCCACCTCCTTTAAAGACACTTGTCAAGTTCTTCCCTAGTGTTGCTGATAAGTAAACATGGTCAAATACTTCTTATACTGTAGAGGCCTGGTCCGTAGAAACACTGTAACTGCCTCAGTTGGCCAAAGTAGGACAAAGAACAACGAGGGTAGTCAAGATTAGGGTGAGGGTACGTGACGGGAGGCATGCAGTTGTGATATGGAAGCAACATTGAGCGCTTGAGAAAAGAAACCTGGCAGTGAAGCAAGAAGACAAAGAAAGGACTGAGCACAGCAAAACAGAATGGAGATGGAGAAACTTTAACCAATCATATATTAGCTTAGCCGGCGTGGACAGCGCGTGTAAGATGCATGCAGCCAATTATGAGTCAGATAGACGCGCACACAGAAGCTGGATATGTATAAGAATCATGCTTTGTATGTAATAAATAGGCTAGCAGAGCATCATATTGGTGTGCTGTACTCCGTTTCCTCGCATGAACCCCAACAATATACCAACATAAAGAAGTTTATTTTATTTTTATTACTTAAGTAAAACTGAGAAAAAGAATTTCAGAATATTTAGGAAAATCTTCAGCCTACTGAACTACATCCTTGCTACATTTAGAAAGCTAGAAGCCAGCTCTTCCAAAAGCTTTTCTCAAATACCTTGTGAATGAGCTTCAAAAAAACTTTTCATTTTAAAAAAGGACTTTCAATTCTCAACCAATGACATGGAGGTATGCAAAGCAAATTACAGTTCACATTAAACTGAAACAAGTTTTACTAGGGAAAACAACCAAAAAATTACTAATTAAAGCCACCATTGAGAACTGTCTTACAGCTCTCAAAGTCAAAGCAATGTATCTGTAAAGGTGAGATAAAATGATGGCCCTATGCACATAGGAACAGACTGGCTATTCACGAGGCAAAGCTGCTAATTCTAAGTCTAGCCAAGCTTGAAAGAGATGCTTTTCCCTCCCTCTATGAAATTATGGAAAGAGGGTTTAATAAAAGCACTTTGAATTGTTCAGGCATCTCTCTCTGCTTCCTTCAGTTTTATGGCAGTCATCACAGCTCATCCTTTTCACCTCTGCATGCACAAGTTGCCACAGACAGCAATGAAGGAACAGATCAGTGCTTCTGCAAAACACAGAAGGCCACTAAGACGTTGCAGGTCAAAGGCATTAGAGGATCTCTTTCCTTTGGCTATTTTGAGGATATTGAAATACTATCATAGTGTAAAGCATTGCTATCACATATTAACTGCCAGACTGTTTAGCCTATGTATTCCTGCAGAAGGTCATGTAAGTTTAAACAGAGATTCAGAGCACTTAATTTTTGAATTAAAATTTTGAGATCACTTACCTCTTGACAACTTCTGGAAAAACTCTTGGTACCCATGCTTTTTCCAAAGAAACATAGAATCACAGAATATTAGGAGTTGGAAGGGACCTCAAAAGATCATCCAGTCCAACCCCCTTGCCACAGCAGCATCACCTAGAGTAGGTCACACAGGAACGCGT
>NW_010209624.1:0-606 GCF_000695765.1 Mesitornis unicolor | reverse complement strand
CTATATAAAGTATATTATATTATTTAAATTAAATTATTATTTATTACTTCAAAATACCCCAGACATTTCGTCACACACAAAAAAACCCAACAGAAAACCCTTTATGACTGGTGAGGAAGCCTTTCAAAAGGCTCATTTTAAAACGTGTTGGTGGCAGAGCGATAACTTTTTGTGGGACAATTGAACTTGAAATGTTATTAAAAGCATTAGTTGAAGAGAAAAGGAACTTAGCAATGAGGAGTCATCGGCCATCAGCCGTATTTCAAAACGACGCTGGGCATCTTACAGCAGGAGTCATTGATCTTCCTGGAGGCCGAGCAATGGAGAGTAATCGTGGTTCATCTTCCTTGGATCTTTTACTTCAGATAGATTTTTAAAGCAGTTTTTGGAGGTTGC
This sequence comes from Mesitornis unicolor, assembly GCF_000695765.1. Lineage (NCBI taxonomy): Eukaryota > Metazoa > Chordata > Aves > Mesitornithiformes > Mesitornithidae > Mesitornis > Mesitornis unicolor. The sequence continues at coordinate 210 of NW_010209624.1, read as the reverse complement.
ACTGACTTGTATTTAAGGACTTGCAAGGTCTGTACTCCCATGCACTGCCTTTTCACAGAATCACAGAATCACAGAACGTTAGGGATTGAAAGGGACCTCAAAAGATCTTCTAGTCCAATCCCCCTTTTCTCTCACTGTAGTGAGATATTTATTCTGTGTGTCACAGAATGTGAGGAGTTGGAGGGACCTGGAGAGCTCCCCCAGTGCAAC
>NW_010209623.1:0-18544 GCF_000695765.1 Mesitornis unicolor | reverse complement strand
AGGACTGGAGATTCTCCCTGGTCCTTCTCCTTCTGTGGAGCTACAGGCACTCTCCATCCCTGGTATAAGAGTAACGCAACCTGTGGGGAAAGTGAAGAAAGGAAGCTGGTGACTTGTGGCATCAAGAGGTCTCCTGCTGCCCCTAATTGCTCACAACTGTGAAACTGATTCATGTCACTCAACACTGAAGAGGAGTCAGATGTGGTTTCAAGCCAAGCATCTGGGCCACTTTACCCTAAACCATGTAAGACCGCTAAGAGGAAACAGGATACAAGTAGTACCATGAGGGTGGTTGGATTTCACTAATGGTTAAAGTGGGGTTATGTGAGAGGCAGCCAGACTCTTCGGGTAGTGGAGGACAGTACTGGGGCCTTTTCAGAAGTAGAGGCTTGAAAGACCAGCAGTGCCTTGGTGCCCACATCAGTAATATTATTTAAACCTGAGGTAGTATAAGACCTAGATAGCAGTATCAGAAGTACCAAATTTAGGTGCAGACATAGCAAATTCTGGGACTGATGGAAAGAAATTAGTTAGAGATGAGTTGTTTATCTGAGATGAGGCAATATTGGAACAGACCTCATGTGGTAGTATCTCAGTAGATGAACAGAGATGAAGGGAGCCAAACTGTATTTCATGCTCTCCTGCAGTCACTGTGCTTTACATTGAATAAGCCACAATGGGATTTATATTGCCTAATTTCAGGTACATTTATATCTAAGATAGTCAGCATAGACTTTACATATAATCAAAGACGAAAGAAAAAGATTGTTTCAGGGCACACTTTATCTGACCTCTTTTAGACATCTGTTCAGCATAAGATGAATCATAGCCTGAAAAAGCCCATTAGAAGGGGTTGAATGGTGAAGGTGGTATTTATTTACAAATCTTGAAGCTGATTTTACCAACTCATATGTTCTGTCATAGATTTCATTCTCATATTCTCTATGAGATTTCATGCTCATATTCTCTTATTCACATACTCACAAGCACCAACAGTCAAGTTTGCATGATCTGATCAGCGACACCATTACTGAATCCTCATCGTGTCTCTGGGATTCTTCTTCTGGTGGTGACAAACATGTTATTTATGTCCTTAAAGTGTCATTATTTGACATGGAGTGGTCCTTTGTCTCAGAATTTTGCTTACTTCAACTTCCACAAATCTTTGTCAAGTTGCCTGTTTTACCTTGTTTGAAATATCCTTCTGTTTGAAGTGTTCCTGGAAACTGGGAAAGGAATTGTATAGATGATATGCTGCAATATTGTTGCTGTACTCTTACTGTCGGCACGGGGTTGTCTGCCCTTGGATTGTTTATGCTGCAGTCTTACATGAGAGCAAGCCTTCTTGGACTTCACATGAAGAGTATGCTCCTCAATTTTACTAGTGGGAATGACAACTTAGGAACAACACTGGGAATGGTGTCAATCATTAATATAGACTATTCTTCTAATACTTGTGCTACTGTTTTTTCTTGCATTTTCACACACGTTTCTATTCATCTTTTTTATGTACCAGTTTCAATATCTACACATCTCTGTACTATGCCAAAATAACATCTCCATTAAACGACACTTATGAAATACACACCATTTAAACAGCAAATTCTTTTTTTTTTTAACCAATGTCTCTGTTTAAGGGTCAGAGAGAGAGAGAGAGCAGGATTTTCTCTCTATTGCTCCTACCCCTCCCAGGGGGAGGATTAAGAAAAAGGGAATAGAGAGAGAATACAAAAAAAATGCTCCGCACAAGGTTGGAAGTTAAGACTGTAACAAGTTTAATGAAAACATCAGGGGAAAGGAAAAGGGAATTAATAAGAGACAAAGGATATTTATATACAAAACCCAATCTCAGTAGTCCCAAGTGGAAATGTCCAAACAGTGCCTCGTTGCTGCTGCGACTCGTCACCAGGGACCACAGTGGTGCCGGGAGCGGATGGTGGTGGATGCTGCCGATCACGTGGAGCTAGGCCCAGCCATCCTGAGATGCAACAGGAAGCAGCCCAGGAAAGCCAGGGAAAAGCCCACGAAAAACCTCGGTTTTTTATAGACTGTGGCCGGAAAGGGGAGGGAACAGAACTGATCTCTGACCCTCTAGGGTCCTACAGACACCACCTGTCCTTCCCTTTCAGGCTGGTAACCTTTAAACCATAACAAACCAAGAAAAGGCTATATACATCTGCATCAATTATTCTAATAATTTATTTATATTCTGAGACCCTTTTTTCTTTACAAATAATTTTTCTTACATATTAAAAGACAAATATTCTACTTGTAGTTTAAAAAAAATCAATTAAAATGTAGAATGTGTTTTACAAAGCATTATGTAAATACAACTACCTTACATATTCTTGTTGCACAAGATAAGAAAATATTTCCTTAAAATATATATCCAATTCAGGACTAAATTTTCTAAAATGAACAGAGTTTGATTCAGCAGCAGAAACACAGGTGTCTAATGCCAACCTAGGAAACAGGTGTCAGAAGAAAACTTCCAAGTGTCACATACAAGCTTTAAATGCCAAAATTTGTTATAAATTTGGAAGTACATAGTCCTTATCTGTCTACATTTCTTCCTTGAGATGAACTGTGGAAGTGTTTGTCTGTACATGAAAAGAAAGACTGAGAAGTTTCCACAAGCCAATGTCTGTCCAAGGCAGAGAAGCTATTCCTTCAGTGAGGTTCTGAGACTGACCTATGGAGAACCAGATTAGAGATAGTGGCCAACATCATGAGGGTGTTTCTGGTGACTGAAGAATGACAAACTGGTTAACAGATATTACAGTTAGGCCTCAGTATGAATGAAGTTGAAACTTTTGATTAGTGCATACAACTGTGTCTGTACAGCAGTTAGGCCAATTCTTGAAAAAGTCAGATTCAAACTTGTTTTTCAACTCTCTGGATAGATATTGACCTAGTTTTCTTACTTTTGAGAATTTAAAGAGTTGAAATAGTTTATGAGTTTCTTCATTTAGCCATTTTCAGTTGGCTAAAAATATTTTAAATCTCATTAGATTAGACTTGAAAATGTCACCATATTTGCCTTCTGAAGTAATTCATATGGCATGTGGATGATTCAATCTTCAGTCACTTCTCTATGTCTAAATTAAAAAAATATCATATTTGTTTGTAAATGGTACTCTCCATGGAAAATAGTGATGTATAGTCAACATAGAATTTGGCTCTCTAGCATATTAAAAATTTGATTTTCAAGATTCAAGGAAAGTTCCAGATTTTCTGTTGCTATTAAGAACTCTCTCACATTTGCTCACAAGGGTCTGTTTAGTCAGGTCTCTATCTATTTGGTTTTTTTTCTATTTTTTTCAAAGAAAAAACATTCCCTCTAAAAAAGAACTAAAACCTCAGGATATAACTACCCACAGCCTATGGACATACTATACTGCTTTCTGAGAGTTAAAGAAAATACAAGTATTAGTTTTGGAATTCCTCATCTTTAATAAAGATAACTTATGTTTATTTTGGAGCTTGAAGTCAAATTTCTCAAAGTTTTTTGTATTCTGACAGTGACTAATTTGGATAGTCATCTAGCTGTCCTTAAAGCAGACTTATTTTAGAAAAATGAGATCAGCTCAAAATGGCAATTTTTCTATACATCTATCAATGCCATAACTTCTAAACAGTGCTGAAAGTGAGAGACAGTAGACCAGGTCTATACCTACCATTTTGTATAAAAGTATATAGTCATATACCTATTTACCAAGACAGAAAATAATTATTTAATTCCACACAGCTATAGATTTTAAAATTCTAAATGAGCTTTTTATGATTTCCTGTATATGTTTTACATATAGCTAAGTCTAATTTTCCAACACATTTTGAACAAATTAAATATATTTTTTTCTTATTTAATTATGTTTCTACAAAAATAACCATGTCTATAAGCATGCATCTATGTATGGAGTATATTAGCTTCTGTGTGTAGAATTAGTGCATTGGCTCTATTATTTCAGTGCTAGGTGAACATTCTTCTACAAATATTGCAAAAATGAAATGCCTAGACTTTTCTGTACCATGAGCAACCCACTGCCAGAATCTGGACTATTAGGTTTTAGTCATTTATTCTTCTATGAAAGGTTCTTTTAATGATGGAAGGTGAGAATAATTTTGTCTTTTATCTCAACTATAGTTTCTTCCTGAGCTAGACAACAGCCAATTATTTGATGAAAATTAATGATTATCTGTCCTTTTTTCAGAAGTGTCTTAATTATAAGTTTTATAAATAATGTATTAGTAATTCATTACATAACAAGCTGTTGAAGTTAGCCCAGTACTGTACCTTCTGTTTTAGTTTTAGAAGTCTGCCATATGCAGCAATTCAACTTTCAGAAATACATGCTGTGTTGCAGCAACATTCACTAGAACTGTGATGATTGAGATAAGGTCCATTTAGCATTTCCATTATTAACCACATTTTTCAGCTTCTAATTTCTCAGCTGTTTCATAGACTATTTGGATGCATACTTGTACAAACTTGGTACAAAAATTTAACACTCAGTCCCTTCACCTTCTCCCTTTTTCTTGCAACAGTCAAAATAGAGAAAATGTGAAAATTTTCAAAAAAATATTTATATATGTATATTCTTTGCAATGTTCTTGAGGAAGAAATGAGCTGGAAATGAAATGAGTATGTATATGTTAATCTGTCTGAGGTTAATGTAGCCATTTATGTGATATGAAATAAAGGAACTTTTGAATTACTACAATACATAATTTAAAACTTTGCTGTCAGACATGCAGGTTGCCTTTTTACATCCCATTTTTGAACATTCAATCTTCACTGTGATACCTTTGTTAGAAATAAAAGTTTTACTTATATTGTATGCTTATGTCCCATGGAATTTCACATTAGCTAATTAGAGATGATTCTGCAATTGCAATTTTAGGTCACATAAAATATTCAATGCAAGAAACATAGTCCTTTTAACAAGATGTTTTTATGACTTGCTTTAAAAAAAAAGGAGGAACAAGATGGCAGGAAATGGAAAAGAAAAACAAAGTAAAAGTGAAAGTGGATGTAAAAGTACACTGAAAGATATAACTATTAGTACATTACTACATAAATTTATTTAAATTATTGTCTGGGTTTGCCCAGAAGTTTAGAAGCAAGTTGGCTTAGAAATGTCTCATTAAAAGACTTTTGCATTCAAGTAAATTAAAGTAAATTTACCAACTGATCCAATGCAAATGCGCTAAAGGTATTGTTTTCAACTCCAGTCTTTACATTATCTCAATCATGATTCAATATTTTACTTGCATTATCCTAATATTTTCAAGTATCTCTCAGAACTGAATACATCATATACTTTCTCAGGGCAAATGTGGCTTTTTAGGTATCCCAAAAAATAAAGTTCATATTGTTAATTAATTTCAACCTGCTAACTCTATGTCAATTTGGATTATCCTTAATTACATGAATAAAGAGGGTATCTTTCAATTTATGATCTATTGTTCACATCAAATCAAGGAGACATAATCCACCTCCAGTTAGGATATCAGCTGTAAATTTATTTTTGTTTTCCTTAAAAATTACTTGATTTTCTACAATAACCTGAGCCACAGGTGAAGCAGAAATGGAGAGAATTGAAGTGTGGTGAATTGCTCATTTTAGGGGAGGAGAAGCATGCTATACTATTTTCATCACCGCAGAACTCAAAAACCCATCCAGATATTTCTCATCCAGTTGGAATAAGGATTAGTTTGAGGATGTTGTATAAAAGAGCTCTGTTCCAGGGCCCTTGAAGTAGTAGAGCAAACAAGAAGGAGCATTAGCTTATTTCTCTCAGTATAAAGCAAGTCCGCGTGAAACAGAAGTTTAACTCCCTGAAATTGGATTAAGAAGATTATGGGTCTTAGCTATAACAAGTTAATTTTTTAGAGTACAGGAATCTACGGGAATCTAGAGTACGGGCCCCTCAGTTCAAGAAGGACAGGGAACTGCTGGAGAGAGTCCAGCGTAGGGCTACAAAGATGATTAAGGGAGTGGAGCATCTCCCTTATGAGGAGCGGCTGAGGGAGCTGGGTCTCTTTAGTTTGCAGAAGAGGAGACTGAGGGGAGACCTCATTCATGTTTATAAATATTTAAAGGGTGAGTGTCACGAGGATGGAGCCAGGCTCTTCTCGGTGACAAACAATGATAGGACAAGGGATAACGGACACAAGCTGGAACACAGGAGGTTCCACTTAAATTTGAGAAGAAACTTCTTCTCAGTGAGGGTGACAGAGCACTGGAACAGGCTGCCCAGAGAGGTTGTGGAGTCTCCTTCTCTGGAGACATTCAAACCCCGCCTGGACGCCTTCCTGTGCAACCTCATCTAGGTGTTCCTGCTCCGACAGGGGGATTGGACTAGATGATCTTTTGAGGTCCCTTCCAATCCCTAATGTTCTGTGATTGTGTGATTCTGTGATTCTGTAATCTGAGATTCAAACTTTACATACATACTCAGAAATAAATAAGATTAAATCTGTAAACATAAACTTCTTCCTTACTTTTGTACAAGCCTTTAAAGCTGGTGAGAAGCTAACATTGTAAGGATTTAATCTTAAAGCTTCTAATGTAGATGACCATTCCTTACAAAAATTCAGTCAATTTGAGGAATAAATGAACAGAAAGTACAGTACACAGTTCAGAGACAGTCCACTGAAGAATGGTGTACAATATTTAAAAGCCATATTTATACTTTTTATTTTCCAGAAGCTATTTTATATGCATTTTTGTTGATTTTTGTATGTTTGTTTGTTTGCTTGCTTGTTATGTGAAGAAGATATGCACATTGACTGCCAGCTAATAAAACAGGATATTTGGTAGGTGTAATGCTAAAGTGAGTAATAGGAAAAAAAGTTCTTTAGGCAGTGTGCTTGTGGTTTTGGGTGTTGATTTTTTTTAATGAGTATTGTTTGTTCTCTCAGGTACATAAGTGACCATTCATAAAATCAAAGTAATTATATCTTTTTACCCACAGGGAGAGAGAGATATACTATTTATTCAACAATGATGTGAATTGATTTCAAATACCTGAAACCTGTAGTTGTAATTTTACATTTATTGGCGATCAATTTTCTCCAGTTTAGTGAATTATGACTAACGGTTTAGTAATAAAATATTTAATATTAACAACTACATACAAGTGGCCACAGACTTACATGTATACTGTACACGTGTACTAAACATGTGGTCTGATCCATACCTTGTATTAGATTTAACTATTTTTCAAGGAATTGGACTTACTACAAAAAAATGAATTGTACTGTGAAAAATACAAACTTTTGGTCTATTTATTCTTATTTTTATTCAAGCAAGTTTGATAAAGTAAACTAGATTACTTCTCAGGCTTTATGAATGTTATTTTGTTGACTTAATGCAGGTAAAAATCTCCAGTACTTGCTGTTTCAGTTACAGTCACTCAACTAAGAGCAAATGAGTGGGGAATTTGATTTTGATAATTACTAACCACACCAATTGACCAATCTGAGTTCATTGCCAATTGAATAACACTGACTAAAACACAGATCCTACCTTAGATGTTGGAGGTGGCAAGTGCCTCTAGTACCATAATACCTCATATAGTGCGAGATTTGAATCATGCTCTATCACGAATTTGATGATGACAACCACGTGCATGGACAAAAATTGGGAACACGTTATGTTTATAACTCTCCCTTCCATTGCACTGACAACTGGATGATAAATTTTGCATGCAATTCATTGGTGCATGTTGACAAAGTCAGTATGACTAGAAGGCATCATTCTACTTCCCTATCATTACATTTGAAGTAAATTTTTAGCTGTTCTGCAAACTATGAATCCTAAAGAGAAAGACTTCAGAGATGTTCTGAAGTACTTCCTCCTCAGTGCAACTTTGTATGAGCATCTTGAATATGATTTAAATGTTTGCATTCGTCAGTATTCAGCTTTGTGATTCTTCCTGTGTGACAAAGAGAAGTTATTTCGTAGGCATCCTCTTTGCTGCAGTAATGTAACCTGACAATGCTTAGAAAACTAGGAATTGAATTGCCACCTCTCATGCCAGTAAATACTGTTTTGGAGATTTACTTGAAAAATCCAAGTGCCTTCCAGATGCTTGGATTGTTTACATTCTGTAAGTTCTCCTGAAACTAAGGGATATTTTAAGATTCTTCATGAAAGCGAGAGGGAAGTTAACTAGGGATCTCCTAAGTGTTCTTTGCCTGTTTTCTCAGCTAGGTTTTAATTCACATCAGGATATTTGGATGTTGAAAGAATCCAGAACTGAATTACTGACAGTTCTGTCTGGGGTAACCTTCAATTAGTTTGGTGGAACAATTTGAGTCAGAATAAGATAATTCCATGTAGAAGGACTTAGTCGGGGCAGGACACTGTCTTACAAGTCTCTCACTTTGTGCAATGTCACAGTCTATTCAAAACAAGCCAAGCAAACAAATATGACATACAGAATCTCAGATAAGCTTGTAACTGAGCTTTTTAAGAACAAGAGGCTGAAAGCTGTTTTCTGACAGCAGCTTGCCAAATTACCTTATAGTAGAAAAAATGTGATAATATTTCCTAGGTTATCTTTTTAGTAATTGAATTCCTTAAAGATTATATACTAGTAAGCTATAAACTTCCTATATTTTGACTGAATTGTTATGCAATACTCTGTATCAGTTAATTTTCAAAAAATAATTTTCCATTTCTTCTGTGTCTGATACAAAGTGTTGAAAGAATTGCTGAATGCAACAAAAAAGTGAGTTATACTGCACAATTTTACAAGCTGGCAATGTTGTTGGCTATTATACCCTTTCTTACAAGAGCCTTTGAAATGAAAGAGTCAGCCTTGTCAAGAATCCTCTCTATTTGGACAGCATTTACACAGCACTATTGTGAAACTCAGCTTCAAAAAAAGACAGAAAAATCAATTCACGCTTTACTCTTCAATTAACAAATACAGAACTTTACCTTTCTTGAAATGTCAAGAAATAAGAATTACATTTCATATAATAAAATGCATTAAGAAAAAAAAAACCACAATATCTCCAGACAGTTAATTCTCTGACTCTTATAGGCATTCCTTTTATGATGTAATAAACCACTAATTCACGTGTAAAACTGTATGAGTTGGTAGGGTAGACAATGCATCTTTTGGAGGGCTAGTGAGATGAACAACTTATTCTTCTCATAGTGTTGACATAGCTATCCTAAAGAATCTTGTCATGTCAATCAATGTTAGGTGAAACTCCCTTAATCAGGATAACTGGGCTGCAACTGGCCTTTGCATCACCTATAGGTGAAAACTTTTTCTCTAAATTTTTTGTTTGTTTGTTTATTTAGTTTTGATTTTGGTAGTTTGTGTGTTTGTGTGTGTGTGTGTGTGTGTGTGTGTGTGTATAATTTTTTTTGAGGTTTGGGTTTGAGTTTTATCTTAGATTTGTTGGTTTTGGTTTTCTTTTTTTCATCTTATAGGAACACGTGCTGAAGTGGAAATGTTTTCTGATTTTTCCTTGCAGATCTTATCCTAGTAAGTTATTCAGATCTCTTCATGAGAGCTAGGGTGTTTTATTTAGGTACTGATTAATCTAAATTTCATTTGGTAAACATAGCTTATCAGTTATGACTTCATAAATCAAGTATTTGTAATTACTGTACAGTCAGTGAAGAGAAGTAAAATCTATACCAACAGAGATAATCTAATTCATCTAGGCAGTTGCCTCTCTCTCTGCACTGGATGCCCTGAGCCCTTATTTTAAGGTAAATAAGTTCATATATACCTGGTTGCCAAATCACTTTTGTTAATTAGTTTAATTATTTATGCTATAACAATAATGCTGTATTAGGTAACAGATTTATGATAACTCTGGTTGCGGTTTTACATTAATTTCTATGTAGCTTCTATAGCTACTTGAGCATTTTCACAGTGCTTTACTTCTGGGGAAGGAATTCTATTATGTAATGCCTTCTTCTCCAAATTATTAGCCCATTCTTGTGTGATGTGGAGGGTAGTTATGTGGTGTTAAATTAATTTTAATAAAATCAAATAGCAGTTTTTCCTCACATTCTTTTCTATATCTACGTAATTAAAATGTCATGCAATGTTTCTGAAGGATAAAGAAGAAACAGACTATTTCACTGTAATGGCATTCTAAGTAAATATATGTATCAGATGGTGCATTCAATAACAATGGGATTATCTTCTTCCATACTGTGTTACAGAAAGTCTTTCATTAACAGCTTAAAGAATGGAGTTCTTCTGAATGGGCTATGGAAAATTGTAATCTGTTCCAAGGCTCTTTACCATTAATTCAGGCATAAGGTGTAGTTCATTACCAAGTTTGTGTTTACTGGGGAGTTTAAATGTGTTCTTTGCCTCCTTCTAGCTCCCTTTTTATGCTTTGCTGTTCCTAAATGAGACAAATGTAAACTCTGCCTTTGTAATGAATATTGAATGTGAGACCAATCCAGAAACTTTCTTCCCTTGATATTTCTAAGAGTTACATATTAAGAAAGTAATATATCTTGAGCATCTTCATATCTAGAAGCATTTAATTCTTCTATGAAGGGAAGAAGATGAGAAAAGACAGCAAATGTCAGTGAATAAAATTTATAGCAAAATATTTAGGCTTTGCACAAGCTGTGCTCTATATTTAATTTCATTAGAGCTTACTTAATGTGCTACGATACAAGACTTAAAAATTTAAAAGTAATTTTGGATTGGGATATTTAATTGTGTAATTCTGAAAAAAATAAGGATTTATATTTATTTAATAATAAGTAATAACTTATATAATAAAAAAATTAAGGTCTCAACCTTTTCCTGCAACATTATGGATGCAGAATGTCAAATTTAGTTATGATATAATTCTACTGATTTCCATTACTTCTGTCCTATTAAAATAAAAACGAGTTTCCTCTAAAGAACTTTCCAGAAGATAACAAAAGCAGCAGACCTACAGAAGTTTTTTTAAAAAATGTAGCAATAAATTAATTATGTGATGTCAAAATAATTTTACAGGCAGGTAAAGTACTTGTCCTGGTAGCTGCTACCAATCCAGAAAAGGCATACCTTACTGTCAAGACTAACCTTTCAGAAACCAAACTGCCTAAATTGTAGCTGATTTCTGATTCAATTAAATTCTGCTTCAATTCAAAGAACAAAAAAAATGCCATTAAAGAGGATAACCAAGCTAATAGACTCTGCTTAGTAATACTTGCATTAATATGTCAACCTAGAGACAGTACTAGCGATGGGACAGTAAACAAAATAAGGACTACAGAATGGTTCAAAGTGGAGTTAATAACCATGATATGTAAATCTTTGGGACTATTTTCTTTTGTTTCTCTGCAGAACAAAAGCTCAATAGTCATGTACCAGCGGAGAAACCCAGTAGATTTTTAATAGCAGTTTTCCACAACTGTGATTCCAGAACATGACAAATTAAAATAAAGGTAATAGAATGAAAAATTCTACAGTATTTTTAATGTTTTGTTTCTGTATCTTTGTCCTAATTTTGTGTTTCCACTCAAAACTCAGTGATATATAATAGCTTCAAACAAAAGGAAATTAGATGAAAGAGCTGGCTGAAAAATGAAATCTTTCCATCTTGATTATTAACATAAGGTTCAGTAAGAAATCAAACACAAAGTGAAGCATTATTACTTTTTAGAGTCCTAAAAGTCCACTAAGCTGTGGGAATATGGGAACAGATCATGCACATTCTTAACCTAGAGTAAACATTATATGAAATATATGTACAAGGTTTAAATTAAGATAATTCACCCTGAATTTGAAAGGGTCTGAGAGCACATGTAAATTTACTGAAGTCTCAGTTACCTAACCAGAGAACAGACCAAAAAAAGAAGCATAATAAATGAGATTACATTGTTTACTTGTTTAGTGTAATCTTTACACATGTTAGATACAAATCAAAATTAATATATGCAAGATTAAAAGATTTAATAGAGACTTTGTCTGTGTTTAACATCTTTCATAACATGACCCACAGAAATTTATGCAAAAGTATTGAGTTCATAAAGTTTTGCTGAACCAGTACTTTGACAGCACATTTATGAAAATTAGCTCTAAACTCATTAACTTCACAGCTTTCACTTTTCTTACCACTGTGGACAGACATGCTGGGAACCTGGCCCTAACTGGCAACCTGAAAATGATATGTAAGCATCCTTAATAAATATAAAATAGTGTAGTTTTATCCTAGGCCTGCTTCCCTCCCTTCTTTTGGCATCGGTAATTTAAAAGGAGTTAGTGAGAGCAAAAGGAGTACCACGTATTTTACACCAGTTTTCAAAAATTTTAAATGAAATATGTTCTCAGATTGATAAATGAAAGGAGCAGATCTCTTTAGACTTCTTTTACAGATAAGAATTTTAGGGTGCAAGAGAGGTAGAGAGATTTCTTCAAGCAACTAGATTACAGAACAGGAACTAAAATCTTAAACCATTAGCTTGACACTCCAGTACACTAACTTCAAGGCTTCTGTCATGGTTAAACCCCAGCTGGCAACCAAGCACCACACAGCCACTTGCTCACTTCACCCCATGGGAGAGAATTGAAAGAGTAAAAGTGAGAATACTTGTGGGTTAAGAAAAAGACAATTTAATAGGGAAAGCAAAAGCCACATACACAAGCAAAGCAAAACAAGGAATTAATTCACTACTTCCCATCGGCAGGCAGGTGTTCAGCCATCTCCAGAATGAACAAGAAAAGTGGAGAGGGACTTTTTACAAAGGTAAGTGGCAACAGGATGAGAGGTAATGGTTTAAAACTGGAAGAGGGTGGATTTAGACAAGATATTAGGAAGAAATTCTTTACTGTGAGAGTGGTGAGACACTGGAACAGGTTGCCCGGAGAAGTTGTGGATGTCCCCTCTCTGGACTCTGTTCAAGTCCACTGCTGGCCATACTTCTTTTAATGCAGCCCAAGGTACAATTGGCTTTCTGGGCTGTAAGCACACATTGCTGGCTCATGTCCAATTTTTCATCCACCAGTATCTCCAAGTCCTTCTCCACAGGGCTGCTTTCAGTGCAGCAAATGTTTCTGTAGTTCCATAATACTGTAAGGCAATACTGCTTTGAACTTAGATCTCATTAGACATAAACGCTACAACCATACATTACTATGTTTGGCCTATCATTTGTTATTTGTGTGCTTGTTCGAATAGCAACTATATTAATAGTAAGGAATCACATTAAAACATTAAAGAATACTTGCAATTGTAATTAACAGTAATACCTTAGTACTGACTCTCATCTTCCATTTTAATAATGTAGCTTTATAATTTGTTCTTTTATGCAGCTTAATATTGTTTGGTTTTAAAGACAAAAGCTCTATCATGCTTGTCAGTATTTAATTCAGTTCCATTAAATAGAACAAGTAGAAAGGTGAGCATTGGAATTTTGTTGTTGCTATGTAGAATGTAACTGTCTCTTTTCTACTTATTTTCCCCAAGCATCTTAAAACTATCAAACAAAATTAACACTTGCATCCTGGTGTATGAGATTCAGCCAGAATGAAAGAAGAGATGACAGATTTTATTTGCAACGTCAAATTACATCTTTGTGATGTTTTTAATCTGTAAGATTAATTATAAAATGTATTATACTAGAAAAAAAAATGAACAGCAGAAACTGACTTAAAGCATTTTAAAACTCTACAAACGGATAGCCCCTTGGGTACTCAGCAGTTTCCCTTTTACAAAGATGGTTGATCATAGCAATCTGTCTCTCTGGAAGATGAAGCCTGGAAATGACTCTTTCTGAGGAAAGGGTGGCATAATCCCTCTAAGGGCTAGAGCACACGCATTAAGCAATGATCAAATACTCTAAGACCAAGAGTGAAGAAGCAAGCTAGTTTAGTTCCCATTAGAATGCTTGAAACAGAGTACAGACTCATCCATTTTCAGTTAAATCTAAAGAGCATTAAACCTTTGGTATAAGGAGCATGAATCCTTTTGTCTAGCTCTTCAGCAACTAGAAGAAGTTTTGTACAAATTCTGAGACAGTATATTAACAAGAAAAAGAAATAATAACCACTTAACTAGTGCAAGTTTTACAGGACTCTGAACAATGGAGGTTTTTTGTGGATAGCATTTTATGGGTAAAAGCTTATTTCCACTGAGGGCTTTCAAGTGAAAATGCAATTGAAAGTGAAATCTCCCAATGGAAGACAAAATCTGAAAGAAAAAAAGGGATACATAACCTAAAGTATCATGCAATAACTAAAAACAAGGCAACTATATTGTTTCTGCAACAAGCCAAAACTACTGGGACTTTTGAGTAACTTTTATACTTATGACCCGAGAGCTCCAGTCTAAATAAAATGCTGACTACTAGCTAGGTATGCCTAAAGTTAATAGTCTGCTTCACAGAATCATAGACAATATCGCTAATTGCATCTTGGCTGTTAGCTGGTCTAACCTTTCTTTAGTAGATAATGAGCATCAATCTGGGAATACTTGGCAAGAAATCAGGTCCCCATGCTGGCTCCAGTACACCCTCAGGATGAGTCATTCTTCCTGATCTTTCTTCTTGGCTGAGTAACAGCAAGGTGGAATAACCTCTCAGCTAAGAGCTGGATTCCAGAGTGCTTTTCTAGCCTTAACCTTACACCTTCTACAGGTTAACCTTGACCTTCTGAAGACTGTATGAAACAATGTGAGTACACAAGAAGTTTAAAAGCTTACCCTGCAAACAACTACACCATGTTGTTTTCCCTTCCAGTAGGCAAAACTGTGAACATGTGAAAAGAAGAACACCTAAGTATTATCATTTTATACCAGATCTGCAGGGATTAGGGAGTCTCCAAGTAGTGCTGACTGACTAAGAAACACAGCTGCTACTGATGTTTGACAGGCTCTATATTCCCATATCAACTCAGTACATTTGAAAATCCTATTTCATTTACTTGGTTCTTTATCTGTGTTAGAAAATATTTTATCACGGAGACTATCACAACAGTGCTGGGAGAATGCATCAACATTCCAGTAAAGTCTTAAAAACATTAAATGTTTAAAGAACTAGAATATTTATTCAAATTCAATTAGGTTTCCAAAATACATTAACAGAGAGAAGAGAAAGTTTCTTGCATGGTTTCAGCTACAACGCTAAAATCAACTCTCTTCCTACTGATTGTACCTCCTGATATTTCTTCTTTAGCTTGCAGCGCTAAATCTTCAATACTCTGTGAATGAATGCTGAAATATTGGTAAAACTCAAATTGGATGAAATTCAACATGAGTTCAAGATGCCTGTGTTGCACAGTGTGTTGAAGATGCATACCTATGAGACAAAATTAAAGACAGTACTCTAGGAGCTGTCAGTATACTTGTGTGGCCAACAACCAGATGTTACACATAGTCCTCCTAATTTTTTCTTCACAATGATTTAGCACAGCTCTCAGTCTTGAAAAAATGTCTATATTGCTAGATGCATCTGAAAATTGCCCTTCAATACTGAGATACTTAAAACAGGGGATACTTAGAGAAGACCTAAACTTAGTGCCATATGTTGTTCTTCTGTGAGGATTTCAGGATTCTCAGATTTACTGATTCTTGTTCATAAGCACAGTGCCGGTATCAGAAGAGAGCACTGGGTTCAGAAAAAGCCAAAATAATTCTCTTATGAATAGCATAGCACATAGTTATTTACATTTTTGAACACTGTAATGGAGAGCTATGACAATTTTAGCTCAGAGGTAAACCTTTAATTTCATCATTATTTGAAGCTCAGCAGCTAATTAATGGTTTGAGATCTAATAATAATAACAATAAAAAGGAACTTTTTGTTTGTTTTTAAATGCTAATACTAGAGATGTGTAAGTTTCCAAAGAGTTTAATCAAAATATTAGAACCCTGAATAATGGTATTAATGTTTCAAAAGACAAGGTCAAAAGAGAAAACATATTCTTTTTCTACACACTAATATGACTTTTTCATGGATACCAATACGAAATTATTCCTTAGTTTCATTAGCATTAACTGCATTTCAGTTGAAAAAAAAGACATTTTTATCTCCAAGTCATCTATTTGTGAATGGAGTAGAGTCAGATGCAGTGGATAGACACTAAGAATGAAATGTCTGTGCTGTAAAACTAATATTAAGAGTTTGCATGCTAATTGCTCATCCCTTGATTATCTTAGTATCCTAGGATTCTAGAACCCCATCTTTCATTGTCCCTTGTACTATTATTACAGGCCTTAGCAAAAAGTGTGTTCCAGCACTCGGCTTTTTTTCCCTGCTCTGCTCTGCTACCTTCTCTGGACCTGCTCTAAGAGGTCCATGTCTTTCTTGCTCTGGGGACTTCAGAGCTGGATGCAGTACTCTGCGTGGGGTCTCAGAAGAGAGTAGAGTGGAAGAACCACCTTCTTTGATGTGCTGGCCATCCTGCTTCTTATGCAGCGTAGGACACAATTGGCTTTCTGGACTGCAAGAACTCATCGCTATCTCATACCAAATTTTTTGTCTATCTATATCACAAGTCCTTCTTCACAAGGCTGCTCTCAATCCATTCGTGCCCCAGAGTATACTGATACTGGTGATTTCCCTGAGGTGCAAAACCTTGGGCTAGGCTTTATTGAACTTCATGAGATTCTCATATGCCCTCTCCTTGAGCCTGTCAAGGTTCCTCAGAACATCATCGCTTCTTTCAAGGGAATCAACGGCACCACTCAACTTGGTGTCATCCACAGTCTTGCTAAGGGTGCAGTCAATCACACTCTCCATGTAAAAGGTGAAGATATTAAATAGTACTTGTCTCAGTATGAACCCTTGACAGACACTACTCGTTACTGGTTTCTGCTTTGTCATTGACAGAGCTTCCAGGAGGACCTGTTCCATGACCTTACCAGGCACAGAGATGAGGCTGACTGACCGGTAGTTGCCAGGGTCATCCTTTTTACCCCTTTTAGAAGTGAATGTGATGTTTTCCTTTTTCCAGTCACTGGGGATTTTGCCTGACTGCCACAGCTTTTCATATATGATTAAGAATAGCTTTCATCTACATCACTGAATTCCCTCAGGGCCCTGGGATGTATCTCATTGTGTCCCATGGCTTATGTATGTTCAAATTTGTCAGATCGTCTTTAACGCAACCTCCTCTTGTCATAGGAGGAACTTTATTCCTCCATTCTCTACTGTGAGATTGAGGGACTCAGAAGATTTGAGAAGAGCAGTTGCCATTTGGAAATGGAGGCAAAAAATATGCAATTATGTAACAAAATAGTAGAATACATGTAAGTTAAAGTTGTGGTTTAATGGAATTAACTTCTGTGTTTTTAACTATTAGTTGGTGCTCCCCCAATCTTTGTCACACTTTGACATAAAGTTATGTTTTAGAGTGCAATCCAAACAAGCACTTCATAAAACAGAGTATTCTTCTAGCTGTACTGAAATAAGACCATGGTTATAAGCTTGATTTGAGTGAAGAAGAGTGATGATTTATTTTTACTTTTTTACCTCATTCCTTGACAGAAGCTTGCATAGAAAATGTACTGTTAGGATTACACTCTGATCCTTATTCACAAGAAATGTTATTCTCACATTAATACAACCACTAGCTCCTTCAGAGCTCAGCTTGTCTTGGAAACATTTGCTTTCTCAACTCCCGCATCTTCAGAGTATTTGTTCAATGTATTTGAAATAGGTGTCTTGAGAGCTACATGTATTTTAAGAATGGCTAACAATTACTTTATTCAACTATCACCTTGACTATATAAGCAAATACAATTTTTATTTCAGTCTTTATAATCTTTAAAAATTTTGTCCTTGCAAAAATTTTAATAACAACTCCCTTTAATTGAAATGTATCAAAGAAAGAATTACACTATAGATGAACCTTATTATGTGTTCTTCAGTGTCTCTGGATGTAGAGTAACAGAGAATATATTCAGTGAAAATTAGCTTTGCATGTTTTTACAACACAAAAAAAATCCTTATAATAAAATTTGATTATATAGAACTTCTTTATACCAATATATGACTTTATTTAAGAGATCTTTCATTGTAGTAGGTGGTATTTGTTTATATGAAAACTAGCTTTCCCTCTTTTTATAGTTACCTAATAACACAATTATAATAAACAACTTTTTAAAGTATAGGCAAATTATAAAGAATCTGTGTGAAATCTGAAGAGTGTTTTTATTTGTGTCATATCTCAGTACTTCAAAATGTCTCTATTCTGAAACACTTCAATACTGAAGAAAATTAGAGACTGACAGCCACCAAATGATGTGTATTCTTCCAAAATAACTTAATTACAGAAAATAATTGTACAAAAACAGCTTCCTTCTGAGCCACTGGGAAAATTTCTGCCGTTCAACAGCCCTGAAAATTTCCCATTCTTGTCTGTCCTGAGGTGGCTTAGTGGCTGCACATTGGGACACTGGTTCCAGACCTGAAAGAGAACTTGCAAATTGTGTTACTGCTTTTATATGCATCAACACTCCTCTATTATTTTTGTCAGTCTTCTAATTAGTATTTCAAGAATACTGTAGTTTCACCTGTAGTCGTGGTTTAGGCCCAGTGCATAACTGTACACCACGA
>NW_010209622.1:0-986 GCF_000695765.1 Mesitornis unicolor | reverse complement strand
GATGAACTGGCAGATGAAGTTTAGTGATGTCAAACATAAAATAATGCACATAGGATTGTCCTTGTTCCCTTCCAAACTCTTAAGTAGGGATGGATATATATACTGGTGGTTGAATAAAGGATATTTGAGCTGTAACAGATACGTAATTGAAAATGTCATCATAGTGTTCATTAACAGTCAAAAACCAAATTAAACGTTAGGTATTGTTTGGATAGGAATGGAGAACAGACCAGAGAGCTTCATTAGGCCACCATCTAAGTCTTGGTACAACTGTGCCTTGTGGTTTGGGGCACCAGACTCCAAAAAGCACGTAGTGAAGGTAGGCCCAAAGAAGGATGAGTGAATAGATGACCCGAGGTTTACAGTGACTTACTTATGGGGAACTGAATCTCCTCCCCACAGAAGAGGAGGACCGAGGGGGAATGATAGAAGTTTGTAAAGCTCTGGTTGATATGGAAAACAAACTGAGCGTTCAGTATGGCTTACAATACAAACACAAAAAGGAATTAACAGAAAATAACAAGTGGTAGGTTCAGAACAAAAGAATAAATTTCATAATTCTCATATTTAACACGAAACTCATTCCATGTTGTAAACATCAAAAATCTACTGGATTCAGAAAGTAGGTGGACAAATTTGCAGGAGGAAAATCTGTTGAGGAAAGCATTATCTTTAACTTTGAAAATCCTTGAGCCCTGAGTAGCGGCAGGGTGGGGAAGGATGCAGGGGCTGTATTGCCACGTGCCTGCCTTGCTCTTAAACTCTTACCTGGGCATCAGCTGTTCTGACACCAAGGGCTGAGCTAGGTGTTTCCCTGGTCTGACCTGGAATAGCCATTCCCATGCTGTGTTCACTGGGATCATCGATAACTTCCAGGTACTTCCAGAACAAAGAAGCAGCCTCACTCTTTCGGGAGAGTCTTTGTTGGCACACAGTGATCTTCAGTTCCCCTGTGTTCTTGGCCAGGGAGGGCTTGTCTTGCACAG
>NW_010209621.1:12026-32076 GCF_000695765.1 Mesitornis unicolor | reverse complement strand
TCCCTTCCAACTTCTCACATTCTGGGATTCTCTTGCCCACTCTGACCTTGGGCATCTCTCCGTTCCTCAGTTTCCCCACTAGTAAAACAGAAATGGGGCTTCCATCCTCTCTGGAGCCCTCTGAGGCCATAGAAAAGCACTGCCTAAGTGCACTTACAGTGACAGTGGATTATTTATTATTCCCCCAGGAAGTTGTTCCTCAGCCTGATACATCTTATTGTTAAAAAGCTATTCTTGATATTCAGTACAATTTCTTCCCTTCCCCAACTCCGTCCCATTACTCATAGTAATATCCCTTCTCTGGTTTCCTTTCCCAAGGGGAAAGAGGGCTGCATTTTGAAGAAGTGACATTTTGTGGCCTGTTTTTAGGTCCAATAAACCTCTCCTGAACACAAGTGCTGAGCACCTCCAATGGCTTTGAAAATGGTGGTGAAACCCACTCTGGCCACAAAAGGAATTAACTGGAGGGATTAGAAGAGAACACAATGCACAAAAATCCATTTGCTTCTTTCTTCGTTTAGTTCGAATACAAAAATGATCTGCCTGGCGTTATTACACATCCTCCTCCGTCTGCTACTCTGGGTGAATTGAACTGCTACCTTTTTAATAAAAGCAGTATTAAGCGTAAACGTTAATGTATTAATTAAATAAATTCTCAGCCGCTTCCCTTTCTGTTACCTTTTTGTAACCACATTTTGCATTCACATCCCCGTGGCTGAGTTTCAAATGCTTTTTCGAGTGGTTTTTCTCTCCTACAGTTGGACAGGGGCAGCCTGGGCTTGTTTTAACTGACCAGCGTCCCTGGAAATCCTTTTATTGGAGTGAAGAACCTTGTATGAGCAAATAAAACCCAGAGATACATGTGGGGCACCCCTGCATCCTCCAAAAAATGCAGAGGGGGAAAGGAGATGAGGAGGAGAAGCCAGGATGGGACACGCAGGAGGGATTAGTGCTCCTCTGCAACAGCAAACAAAATTAAAATGGAAATAGAGAAGGAGGTTGAAAAGTCGGCTGCTAAGTGCTCTGCAAGTAAATGTTGTTAAATATTTAAATTTCACAATCAAGCACATTGTTGTTTATTAAAAAAAAAAGTAAAGAAAGAGAAATGCCCACGAGAACTGCGTGGTTGAGTCATTAGGCAGAGTAATGACATTTCCACCTCCCTTCCACAAATAATTATAAGTGAATTACGTACAGTGGAGGAATTTCAATTGCTCGTCTGGAGCCGTGGAGATGCGTGATGGACTGGTCCCCATGGCAGCTCCAGCCAGGCCCTATTTCACACCAGCTCAGGCCTTGAGAGAGGATGGAGCTTCATGGGGACCAGAAAAGCTGCTCAGCCCCACTTGGGTTTGCAAGGACTCATTTTAGGATGCACATTCAGTCTGATCCTGGTAAACCTTGCAGTTTATTCCAATTTATTAAGAGTTGAACTAAAATAAGTCACTCTGTGAGGAAGTGTGTCCATCTGGGGCCAGATAGTGATTTAATGTAGGCAGTTTTATATTAGGAAATGGGTTTAGGGGGTAGTCAGGAGCGGTTGGACGTGATGATCTCGGAGGTCTTTTCCAACTGAGCGATTCTGTGATTCTGTGATTCTGTGATATCTACACCCAGCCACAGAATAAACCAGCTATATCTGAATCACCAGGAAAGGGCTTTTACCTCTGTGAGCATTTCTAAGGCCCAAATTGTCAGCACTGAGTGTTGGGAGCTGATGGAGGAAGCCCCATCCAGGGGGGATTTCTGCTCTTTCAACAGTTGCTGTGCGTCTCAGCTGAGCATGGAGTTACAAATACACATAAAGACGAGTAATGAACAAGGCTGAAACATCTTGTTTCGATATTTTCAATTAAAATGAAGCGCCTGGGGCTGACCTGAAATTTGTTTTCTCTTTTCTTGTCGTTTCCCAGTGGAGATTTCAGTGGAGTTGATGGGATCAGATGGACCAGCATCATCGGGGTTTTTTTGCCTTTCACACAGCTTGATTGTTAATTTGAAATGTTTATTCTGAGGTGCCATAAAAGGCTCCTAATTTTTAGTATTCAGAAGTTTCCACAAACACTCTCAGAGATGCTCAACCCTGACGAATCCGTATTAAGCAGATCCCCACCCCAGCTGTTAAAAAAAGCTGTGCCTTCTCCAAACTCCAACGAAAGCAATAGCAACGCTGACATGAGCAAACACTAAAGTGAAATTGCTCATAAACAGTGAATTCCTCAACCCAGACTCTATTCAAATCATCATTTAAATACAAACCTATCTCCTGCCAAAAAATAAATGCATTTAAGAGATGTATGCACAATAGTGCCTTTTTCACCCACTCTGAAGAGCCTGAAAAGGAGATAAAACTCTCAGAAAACATTCTGAATTTCTCTTCCGTGCTGATATTAACAAGGACCTGAATCAAAGGAAGGAGACAGAGTGGAAAAGTGATTTCTGCTTTGAAGCTTTGAACACTTTGGGCTAGATCAGATAAAGGGCTTGAGCAGGGGAATGGGCTTTCATGTCTCCATCCGACCCAAGTGCTGCTGCAGCCCTGGAAGTGCCCGAGATCTGAATCGCGCTGTTTGACATTGAAGTATTTTAAGCATGGATTTATGGAGGAAAACCTGGCTCCAGCCTCTTCTTAAAGCAGGTCTGTGCTGTAAGACTTGCTATGAGCACGAGCTCAGAAGCCCTTGGACATCCCTGGGATTGAGAGTACCCAGGGAATGGGAAAACCAAGGTCTGGAGACCCCACATCACCAGTGCGGGCTCTGCACAGCCCCTTCTCTGTCCCTCCAGCTCCCTCCTGCTCTCTAGGGAAATAATTTGTTGGAAACTCAGTGAGGAACACCACAAAGAGCATCCCTATGGCCCGGGGGGAGCACAGCTGGGCTGTGCACGCATCCCCGAGCATCCCTCGTGCAGCAGCAGTCGCTCCTTTTCTCTCTGACTACGCTTCATCATGGCTTTCCGCATTAACCTTATTATTTGTGCACCATCCAGAAAATGTAATCTACAGAATAACTGCCTGCATTTAATAACATTTTCCAAGCTACGCTGGTAACATTATTTTGTTCTGAGTGACAGCTTCATAGTGCAGAGGGAACACTCGGTTCCTCCGCTCACAAACACAGAATAAAACCAGGGCGTTTTGCAGGGATCTGGTGGTGCATGAATGAATTTCTTCCAACCTCTTGAGCACGTCTGCCATGGGCAATGTTTTATTTTCCACACGGAAGCAACTTTTCGGAGATGGGCAGGCCACCGACGTAACGGAGCCGTCCTGCTTACGACAGAAGAGCGCTGCCCGGAGGGGTTGCAGGCTGTCAATAAAGTAATCGATATGGGAGCCACTCCATCCCATGGGTGAGTGAATGCTGTGACACAGAAGATGTTGCATGCATGTAGGGATGGATGTGATATCAGTGTGGAGAGGGCTTCTTTGGGAAGGAGTTTGTCACTGAGCACGTTTATTCTCATTCAACTAAATTTGCCTTTTTTATGGTGAAATCAGTCCATTGGCACATCCTCCCATCAGCATTTCCTATTGAACTCTTCTAAATCTGCCCATTTTCTCCAACAAGGCTGAAGCAGGCCTTGAGCATCCTGAGGTTTCATCTGCTGCGGCTGGCGGGCTCGGAGCCAGGGCAGCGGCTGGGATTTCGGCACTCGTCAGTGCTGTAACAATGCCTCCTTTGTTAGCATCGTCTTAGGGAAAAGCTGCTGAAAGAACTCTAATATTGCATGCCATAGGGGAAAGTTTAGAAACACGGCATAATTAGGAAGAGAAAAGGCTTTCTGGCTTTCCTTACATTAGGGATTTGCCACAGTTAAGTTTCTCCTGAGCCACAGAAATTTACTTCCTGGAACTGAGTGAATGGTAGAAACGATTTTCCACAATGAGGCACACACTCGACACCCCAGGGCTCGTAAACAACGATTTTCATACGATAAACCTATTTCCAGGGTCTGCAGACTCCTCCCCTCCGCTGGCAAAGCCCTGATTTTCCATTTTGTGATGGGGATCCTCAGGAAGCTCCTTGGTGTATTTTATGCTTTAAAGACCCCTGAATGAAAATGCAGGGATAGGGAAGGCAGGAATAGGGCACCTCTACAAAATAACACTGATCTGCCTGGAAAAGGGTGCTTGGGCTGGTTGGACCTGGTCCCCAAGCCCTGGTCTCAGCCCTGCATTCCCTTTGGGACCAGGCATCAGGATTGCAAACCTTACTGGTCAGGCGCTGTGGGAGCTGTAGTTTCCCAGTAGCAGGGACCAGTGGGCTGCTGGGAGCAGTGGGTGGGTATAAAAGGGGCTGCAGGTGTTGTGGTGTTTCTGGGATGGCTGTTGTGCTGCATGGAGCTGAGAGGGCTCATGCTGATGGCCTTGGAGAAGCAGTGCCTGTTATTGCTTGGTGTTTTCATGTTAATGGGAAGAAACACTTATTTGTCTCTTAAACTGGGAGGAGAGCACGAAGAGGATGAAAGGTCCCTGAGGGGAGCACAGGTTGGTGTGGCACCTCCATGGCCAGAGGAAAGGGTGCAACAGGGGGTGGTGGAGGTGCTTGGATGGGAGGTTTGGCTTTGCAGCACTCCCAGGTGTGGAGAGGAAGAGGGTTGCAGCTCCAGGTGGTTCTGGTCTGGGTCTGTGTGAGGCTTATTCCTTCAGCAACAAGGAAAGGTTCGATTAAATGCTTGGGGGTCTTTATTGTGTGTGCAGAGGCTCAGAGGTGGGGGCTTTCTGCTTACCTGGGGTCACCAAACCTATGCCAAGAGCAGTGCTCTGTGTCTGGGGTGCTATGGACCTCGCCTTCTGGTAAGGGAGTTTGGGTGTCTTTGCTTCCTGTGCAAAATGGGTCACTGCAGATCCCCTGTTTATCCCCATCCAAAAATATTGCAGCATCTTGTGGAGCAGGCCCTGTGGGCACCCAAAATTGTGGTGGTTGGGGAAAAATGACCCACATGTGGTTCAACTTTCAGCTGTGGTATCTCAGCAACTCTGAGAAATTCGAGGTTTTCCACAAATCCAGGAAAGCCCTGTCTGTCAGGCAGCCACATCCACATCCACAAACTGCTGCATGTATAGCATCAATTGTGGTCTGAGGTTCTTCACTGAACACTCCTGTGTTCGCATTCACCTCTGGTTTTCTGTGTGTTGCCATAAAAATTCGTGTTTCTTGTAACCCCTCTGAGCTGGGGATGGGCTGTGGTGTCTGGGTGCTCTGTGCTGTGTATCCAGTATGGCTGGGAAGAAGGTGGCCAAACAAGGAGTAGTAGGAGCTCATTTTGCTCATATTGTGTAGATTTGTCTTTCCAGGGTATGTTTCTATCTCAGCACCTTTGAAAACTGAGTGCTTTTACAAACAGACCCCGCTTTCCTCACCCTGAGAGTCTTTTCCTGACTTTACAGATTTCACAGATGCAAGAAGCTTAAATTTTTAAGCATTTTTCAACCAGTTTTCTTCCCATCTGCTGCCTCGCTTGGAGCCAGATGTAACTGAGCTCAGAGAGACTGGAGTGTATTTTCCTGTTCAGTATTAGAAAAATGGTTTTGCTCAGGTCACTGATGGCTCTTTGAACAGAATAAATATTTGATGGTGGCTAGTGCTGCGAAAAAACATGGTTTGGTTGTGAGAAACAATTCTGTTAAAAGCGTGCAAGCTATTAATATATGAACCGCCTGCTGGAGAGGTGTTTTGGTGGTGGTCAAAAAGGTCGATGGTAGAAGGAGGAAAACAGGAGTCTCCAGGGACTTCAGCTGTGGCAATAGCTGTAAATCTTCTGTTTCAAATGCTAAGGAGCAGCTCCTGTTGTGTGCACACCAGGGTTTTGGTTAGCTGGCTCCATCTCCTGCATCATCCATGGAGGACCTGGTGCTCTCTGGAGCAGGGTACCCTGATCGCACCATCAAAGCAGCAGGTTCCCATTATCAGGCTCTTATCAGTGCCTCACTGAGCTCCAGAAGTCCTCAAGGCTGCTCTGCTGGGACCGTGCTGGTGGGGCTTGGGGCTGCAGAGGGGTTCAGTGGTGCTGTTAATGGAGTTCATGACCCTTAATGCCTTTCCCAGCCTCTCATGCAACCCCATCCACCTTGGAGTGACCGTGCCAAAACCTTCCTGCTCTGAGAGTTGGTTATGACCACTCCTGTCTACAAATGGTCCTGGTGCTCCCTCCCTTACCATGCTGGCTTGGGAAAAACCCCTTTGGCTGCTGCACCAAGACTCATCAGTGGTTGTGCTGCTCCCTGGTTTGGGCGCAGTACCCTGTAAGTAAAGATTTCTGAGCTGAGGATCTCTGCCATCCCTTAGTTTCCCATTAGTAAAACACAGTCCAGAAACCGATGAGCAATCAGTCACTGCTCCTTACTGAACCATCGTGCTGTTTCAAGAGTTTTTCTCCTTAACAACTTCAGAACCAATTTTCTGCCGCCGGAGCTTAATGCTGCATTAAATGAGGTTTAAAGGTAGAGAAAAAATGCTAAATGAAGTCTAATCCTTTCCTAGCATATATAAATATTTTTAAGTAGCTGGGTATTTGTAGTAAATTACTTCCCTGGAGACTTCCTCCTGGACCACATCACATCTCCATTTCAAAGGCTTCTAATACCAACTGAACACAAGAAACTATTGACTGTGAGGTGGGAAATACCATGACACGTAAACTCAACCCACTTCTCCAGAGCCCAAGCCTGCATGGGTGCTGTTTGCCAGAGCCTCGCTAACCATTGATCCTGATGCATATTGCAAAGAGGCTGTTAACCAAGGAGAAACCAGTGGTGTAATGTCAGAAGATGCTCAGTGTAGCTTGCTACAGCGTGCAGTGGCACTGACACCTACCTGGTGATTCAGCTAGCTGGAGTAAATGAAACATAACCACCAGCACTGCTTTGACTGGATTAGCATGTTGGACTACCCAAAATCAAAGTACTTTCCAAAAACTTCTTGGTATCTTTGTAAAATACAACTACAGCAGCCTCTTGCCTGTTGCATTTGTCCCCTCGCGTGAAAATGAGGACTCTGTGCTGTTAAAACAAGGAGCAGGTTTACTCCTCAATGGTGAGAACTTCATTAAACTCTGCTAAACTCTCTCTAAAGCTCTTCTGCTGCAGAAACCAGAGCTGTTGTAGCTGTAAAAGGAGCAGCAACAGAAGTGGATAGCAGGCAAGGTGCAGGGAGAAGAGCCACGAGTCCCTGCCACTTGGGAAGGAGCAGCTCCAGGGCGAACGATGTGGTGATGGAGATCTCAGTGATGAGTAACAGTGCCAGCAGAAGAGCAAACGATGCTTTCAGAGACCCGTGTGCGCTGAACTGAGGTTGAACCTGAAGAACTGATCTCGGGAAGGCTTTTTCTGAGGAGCGACAGCAGTCGCAGGCGTACGCAGCTTGCAGCTCTGCTCGAGGACTTTGTACGTCTGTAACGGAGCTGTGAAAAGCTCACTGCAGCTGTGGTTTCTGTTCTTCTGGGGCTGTCTCTGACTCCTGTTGTCAGGATGTGTGTTTCCATGCACAGGAGCCATACACCGGTCTACATCAGGATGGCCAAGGTCCTACTGGTGTGGAGGTACCTGGATGGTGGGTTGATTTGCAGAGTTGTGAGATGTGTGGAGGGGAGATTTGCATCTTCACACTCGCCATGGTGAATGCTCTCTAAAACAACTTTGAAAACGGCTTTTTGAAGCAATTTGATATAAGCTACACAAAGCTTCGTTACAAAAACACTTGTTTGCACTGAAGCAGTTGGTAATTGGGTGTTATTTTTGCTTGCAACTTTGGGGAACAGTTCACAGCTTGTAGGAATGAGCGTTGCCTTCATGGGTACCACATGCATCTCTGAGCTGTGTGTAACTGCAGTGTGCAGTGAACCTTGAGAAAGAAAATGATGGCCCTAGACCAATATGGACCAGTATGGACAGGCTTCTCCTCTCATCCCGGTGGGATGCCCTCGTTGCTCAGCCTGCTCATGGAGGATGGCTGGGTACCGCAGTCCTCAGCCCCTGAGCTCTGCTCCTGGGACCCTCTCCATCAGCCCTGGGGAAAAGCCATGGCTGGAAGCACCAGTTCAGTCTCCAACTCCTATTTTTGGGCTGACCACTGACACAAGGAAGGACGCAAGGATTTGTTGCCCAAGGTCAATGACTGTTCCAAGTCTCGTCCCTGTCTGGTCTGGAAAAGACCTGCTTTATAGAGAGGTGTGGTGTGGTTACGAGCTGGTCTAACCACTGCCCTTAGCAGCTATTAATCTGTTAGACTGCTACACGGGGGTTTTATTCATCCCATTTTGGAGTCTCTCAGCCTACAAAGGAATCTGGAAGGATTTGATAGCGGAGGCTTTTCTTGTCGCAAGAACAAAGGGTAAGCAGCTATCTCTTTTAGCAGCCCAGAGAGGCTTCTGGCCAAGACTGAGAGATTAAGAGGAGCTACCTGGCAGGCAAGTCGGCTTTTAAAGGGAAAACAGGCTTTTAAGCTATTGAGACAAGGGAGAGCTGAACTGAACACACAGGAAGCAGTGAGCAAAGCAGAGGTGTTTAATATGCTTCCCTGGTTGCACGGCTAATGGAGTAGGAAAGAATTAGCAAAACCCCTTTGTTTTGCTTTTTTGGACTCTGTTAGCATAACAAGTAACTGTTATGTTGTACAGGCATATTCTAATTGCTCTTGATAATTTCTGGCTTCCTCGCTGTCTCAGCTATTTTGGTTGCAATGAGGAGTTTCTGCCTCTCTAAGTGACCTCAGAGGCTCCTCTGGCTCCACCTTTATATCAGCACATAAATATTTTAGGCAGAAACAAGCACAGAGAGGGTGCACCTTGCAGTGGCGGGGATGGATATAGGCTGAGAAGCGCCCGAGTAACTTCTCCATAAGCCTCATTTACTTTCAGCTGGCTTTGTGCTGCAGAGTCACTCGGATGCTCTGGGGACCTCAGGGCCCAGCTCAGTCGTGTCCTGCACACAAGGTCAGAGGCTCCTTGGGGAAAGCAGCCTCTGGAGTGAAAACCACAGGTTATTCAGCACTGTTTTAGCAAAATGCTCTTTTTCTTCTGCCAGGCCTGAGCTTCTGATCAGCTGTGACTTTGTTCCTGCATGGGTTGGAGACTCCTGTTTCAGATGCGTGGTTGCTAAGGGAGTTCCCTGACTTTGCAGCTTCGCAAGAGCTGGCATCTGGCTTGGCTGGCCAAGTGAAAATGCTGCCCTCGCTCAAGAAATCCCCCTGCCCTCTCTCACCGTGCTCGCTTGGCTTCATCTGATCCCAAGCAACCATGATCAGCTGCTGTGTGGGGTCAAAGCATCCCCCTCCAACTGATTTCCCTCTTTTAGGAGAATGAGAAAACAGCAGCAGCTGAAATCCAGACTGCTGTGTCCTTCTGCTGTTGGGTCACCTTCCAGGGAAATGTGCTCCCTACCTGCTTTTGGGGTCCTTCTGCTGTGGCTGGGGAAAGGAGCCAGCAGAGAAGCACCCACGTTGCAAGCGTTGTGCTGTGCTAGGGCCAATACTCAGGGGTTTTGTTCAGAGATGGATTGGTATAACCAGGGATGGAGTGGGGGGTCTCCTCCAATAATCCATGGTTTGATTAAGCCTCTGAGAGGTGGGAAGCAATTGCAACCCTATCTCCAAAGAGCACAGCATCTCTGAGAGCCTGGTGCAGTGCTTTGAGCAGCAACGCAGGGGTCCCTAAGCTGATGTGAGCATCACCTTGGTGCTGCATCCAGCATCTGCCTGGTCTCGTCAGAGCTCAGCTCAAGATCTGGCCTGATGTTACTCCACCTTATACTGGGGATGGGTATGGGGAGGGAATGTATCTCATCTCTGTCCCCCGAGGTTTTTGCTGTTATTAATGCAAGAGGCACCATGGATGCTGCAGACCATCCCCTGGCTTTTCTAGGACAGCCTTGATTTGTGACAAAACACTGATTTGCTGTCCGTTGGTGCCCTGGAAAACAAGCTGTGCCGAGGCTGTGGGTACCAATAACCTTCAGTCGGGCTGCAATTGCTTGTTGCAGCTCTAGAAAACATAGTGTTGAACTTTTCATTTAAAGAGTTATCGCCTGAGAAAAGCAGACTCCCCCCATCCTCCTGTGCCTTTGGGACAGGAGAGGACAAGGTGTCCAACCCAAACTCCTCAGCAGTGAACTAAACCCATATAAGCTATCATAAACTGCCAAAAAAGCTGTGGCACCAGTTAAAATCTGGCTGCCAAAGCAGGCTGTGCTTCCAGACCTGCATTTATACCACAACACAACTCTGCTCTCCATCTCTTGCAGAAACCAAGAGTCCCGCTAGACCTGGGGGTTTGGGATGTACAACAGCCCACCCCCAAGGAGAAGCTGCCCTTGTTCCTGCATCCTGCTCCTGACAAGGGCCATTGCAAAGCCCTGTTTTGTGCCATCTCCTCTGCTGAGCTGACCGAGGGGTTTGGTGGAGACATCTGGGCAGGTCCAAAATTATTCTTCTCCCCTGCTTCATTCAAAGAGAAGGGAATAAATCTTCTGGATTATTATATTTGTAGCTAACTCTGGGGTTCACAGATGGTGAAGTCTGTAAGCTGCTCGCTGGTGGGTATTTAGGAAATAAAGTAATTGGCTCTTGCTATTATGTGAGAATCTTCCGGGGTTTGTGCAGCCAGGTCTCCTATGGCAGCGAGTGCTGCACAGGCCCCGTGCTCTCACGGTCTCCTAATTAGACTACTCTGTAAATCATGTTTTCTTCAGAATCATTTGCATGATGTCCAACACAGCCAGTCAGTTTGGGGAACGCTTATTAGGATTTAAAACAATGAGCTACTAATTATCTCTTGCTTCGGGGCTGAGTGGGGATTGCAACTTTTTGTCTCCCCTCCTAAACGGAGCTGTGCTCTGCTGCCTGCGATGCCACCTTGCTCCCTCCTGGGACATCCCTTATATACACTCTGCTGCTCTCCCTCCTGTGCTGAGCAAGTGGTGGCTCTGATGCCTCTCCTGCTGCAGAAATCCCTGTCCAGGAGGAGTCCTGTGCCTCTGAGCAGGAGGAATGAGCACAGCAGCCGTCTGAACCGAGGAGTTCAACCTGCCTCCTAAAATCATCCACTTTGGGATGGGAACAGCAGGTTGACTCCTCTCTGGGCTATAGGAAGTCCTCCTGTAGCATGCACTGTACCCTCCAGACTGCTGACTTCTTAGGTGTCTCTATATCTTTTAAATAATATTTTATATATGTTTTGAATAGTGCTTCTCTGAGAGTTCAACCTATGTGGCCATGACTCTCTTCTTCCAGCTGTGAAATGAAACCTGTTTGAAAACCTCACAGTTCTCTAGGTGAGCAAAACTACGATGTTTAAATGCACTTAAATTGGGGAGATAGCCCTGATGTGGGAGCAAAGCCTTCCCCCTTGCTAGTTTTAGGAAGAATCACACAGAATCCCAGAATGTGAGGAGTCGGAAGGGACCTGGAAAGCTCCCCCAGTGCAACCCCTGCCAGAGCAGGATCACCAGAGCAGTCACACAGGAACATGGCCAGGGCTTTGGGGGTCTCCACACAAGGAGACTCCACAACCTCTCTGGGCAGCCTGGGCCATGCTCCATAACCCTCACCCTGACAAAGTTTGGCCTCATCTTCAGCTTGAACCTCCTGTGCTCCAGCTTGGGACCATTGCCCCTTGTCCTGGCATTGGCCATCCCAGAGCAGAGCCTGGCTCCTTCCTCCTGACACTGCCCTTTCCCAATGGATCCCCAGGAATGAGGGCACCCCTCAGTCTCCTCTGCTCCAAGCTCAAGAGCCCCAGCTCCCTCAGCCGCTCCTCAGCAGGAGATGCTCCACTCCCTCCATCACTTTGTGGCCCTGCTGGACTCTTTCAAGCAGTTCCTGTCCTTGAGCTGAGGGCCCAGCACTGGACACAAGATTGCAGCTGTGGTGTGAGCAGGGCAGAGCAGAGGGGCAGGAGAACCTCTCTGCCCTACAACCACCCCTTCTCATCCAGCCCAGGATGGCGTTGGCCTTCTTGGCTCAAGGGCACATTGCTGGCTCATGGGCATTGCTGCCACCAACACCCCAGGTCCTTTTTTCCCTGGCACCTTTTGGATGCCTCCTAAACAGAAAGCCCCAACTTCACCACAAGGACCACCTTGTCCATGGGATGCCTCAGCCAGAGTCAAGATCAGAGCATTACTCATTGTTAGCCTGGTGAAACAGGAGTAATTTGGGAACCTTCAGCCAGATTGATGTCTTTATTTATGCTGAGTGGTACTTTACACCGGGCTGCTGAAGCAAATGACCATGATTAAATGTCAGAAGCTGGTTTCTTGTAACCTTTGGTAGGAAAACTTTCCTGTCTGGAGGAGTATTTCAAGGATGAAATACTCTCCAGTGCAGTGTGTGAGTTTAAACCCTCTCGAAATAAAATACCTTCAGAACAGGCTTTAAATACAAGTTAGGTGACGTGCAGACAAGTACATGTCTCCTGCCTGCAAAAAAGCTTCATCTCAGATGAGTAACTAAGCTGATTTCATGCTGAAAATCCTCCCTCCACCCCCAAATGGCATGGCGAGAAATTTCTCCGGTAAGAATACTTTAAAAGATATGATAAAATAATAACTTTGTGGTCTGTTTTTGTTGTCCTTGATGCCCAGAGCCCATCTGGTTCTCCTGGGTTCGTCTTGCCCTGGCTCACAGCATCGGCTTGGAGCTGTGGAGGTTGCTGTAAATGCAGGAGGTTTTGCTGTGGCTGCAGTGGAGCAATGACAGGGATAGAGGCCTTTCTGCACCGCTGATCTGTTAACCTCAAAGGTGCCAAATCTCGCTGGGCTCGGTGACTTTTTGGCTGGTGGAGCGTTTGTGATGCTGGGTCGCAGTTTGGGACCCCCTGTTTGCCATTGGGAGTTGATGTAAGGTGTAATCAGTGAAAAGTGTCCCTGCTTGTCACCCCCACCAGCCCCTGAGACACTTAAGAAACGGCTGATTTGTGAGCTTTGGGCTGTCAACTGTTTTTTTCCCTAACATCATACAAATGTTCTTCAATTCAGCCAAAATCTCCTTCACCATTTGACTATCTGTGATTGACTGCTAATAAGTTACAACTCCTTGGTAACTGGAAATCGTAACTCTCCCATCTCTCTTGTCCTTTCTGTAGCCTTCCAGGAATCAAAAGCTGTATCCTCAGGTGCCATAAATCTGCACATCTCCATTAGCTCCAAGTAGGAAAAGCAAGCATCCCGGTTCCTTACCTGTTCTAGGCATCTAAGTAACAAGAAGACTCAAAAACTGTCTTTAATCTGCAGTTCACACTTAAAAAATAGCTCTTCTGGTCTCTCTGGGAGATTAATACTTAGGAGAGAGGCACAAAAGCATTGCTACCTTCTAACAAATTACAAAGACATGACAGAAGTTGGCTGACGGGGACATCTTATTCGTAGGATTAATGACACATCTGAAGCAAGTTGTCTTATCAGGAAGGAGCTGTCTCAACAGAGGATCCATGCATGGCTTCAAAAAGCCCCCTCAAATCCATCATGCTTGAGTTACAGGCAATATTTGCTTTAGATGGCTTGTATCCTATTTCTGATCTATTGGTTGATGGTGATCGATATTTAAAGATCATTGCTGCAGAATAAGTGTAGATCAGATGGTGCCAGGCCGTTTTCAGGAGGGAGAATTGAGTAGGGAAGGAAAAGGCAGTGGAAAAGCAATGATATAATGCCGTGGGCAATGTGTACATCAGAGGATGTGCTACCTGTCAGCACATCTTCAGGCACGTGTGTGTCCAAACCTGCCTCCCTTCTCCAGAAAATGATGCTGCAGTGATAACTCCCGGGGTGCTGCAGGGCTGGGGTGTTCTCATAGCACATCTCACCATGTTGGCTGCCTTCCTGCCAAGCCAAAATCCAGAGAGACCCTCTCATCAGCCTGAGAAGGTTTAACCTCCGTTAGTCTGTGGGATTAATCAGTGAATTTATAACCAGAAGCAAAACAAGCCAGGAAGACAATTAAGTTATCGATTCGAGATGCTGCTGCTGTTAGGAAGGAACCTGCAGCTGGGCTGTGCTAATAAAGCTCCACGGATTGATCAGGTGCTGTCAGTAATTCTGGTTTAGGCAGGAGCTCAATGTTTTCTATTACTCAAGTCAACTTGGTTTCGGAGTGTTTCCTTATGAGACGTGAGGGAGTGTGGGATCAGTTTGGTGGCCATGGAGTTGTGTGTGGATATTGGGAATCACAACTGTGTATATCAAGGGGGGTGTACGTACAAGTGGTTGCTAAAATATTGGATCCCAGCATCATGCAATCATTTGCTGCTAATGTATCTGGTCCTCCAACCATCTCCACATTTCCTTGCTTGGGCAACTGCACAGGATGGGAGCAAAGCTGTTTAGGGATGGAGTCTTTAGGCCACGTTGAGACCCTCTTGAATCAAAAATAACCACTCCTATGGACAGAGGGTGGTCCAGCTCCTACTGAGAGAGCTTGAGGGATGCAGCATTTCTCTACCTTTTAGGGCAGAAAGATCTTCTTTTCTGTTCTGTCACTCATCCTGCTTTTCTTGAGCAAGTCATTGGCTCTCCTGGAATCTAAATTGTATTTTAATAACTTTAAAGAACCATCATCTTCCTCTCCTGGAGGGCTGCAGCATGTGCTGACTGCCGAAACTTACCCCATCCGAGCTGGTGCTTCTGTTTGCATGAAAATGCCCAATAGAAACACCCGCGTTTGTACCGAAATGTGACTTTTTAACAGCTGAGCTCTCTGTTTGGATTTCATAAGGTGTTCTCATACATATCCTGATAGCTATAAAAGCTAGTTACTGAATTGAGACTTTTGATGGAAACCTTAGCATGGGGCTTTGTTCCAAACAGGGCTTGAAGTAGATTTCTTTCAGCAGTGACCTGGGTTTCCTCTGGGGTGGGAATTTGGCATTTTTTTTTGGCGTTCACAAGGGTGTAATGCATCGTATTGTAAAGTAAATCCCTCGACTGCTCAAACTAAAGTGCTCCAGTTACGCTGGCATTTGGCCTACTATTTCAGAAAGGAAAATGTCACTGCTGACCTAAATCAGATTCGCTTCCAAGAGGCTCTGGGGTGAAAAATCTGCCTCCATCAATTCTAGAGGCAGCCCTTGTGTGGATTAGAGTGGAGCCAGCTCCATGTTTTCAAGGCAACTCGGTGCCAATTAAAGGTAATAAACTTGCAGGATAGAGAAGGCCTTAATGAAGGGTGAGCCTCCAAGTTTCAGAAGGTTTGGTTTTAATGAGCCCTTCGAAACATGGATGTGTTGTGGGACACCTCATGTCTGGGCTGGGACTGCTGATGGGAATGGGTTTTATTCAGGATTTTCCTACCTGAGCCAGAGAAAACCTGGGAGCAGAAGCTGCCTTTCAGCTTTTCCTACCAAAATCAGATCTGCAAAATGAGAAAGTGGAGAAAAAAATGTGGGATGGATCAGAAAACTAAACATGGGGAGACGCAAGGATGGATTTCTCTAATCCTTCTGAGCAAGCGTGGGAAGAAACATTCATTTATCTTTGCATAATCTAAATATGCCTTTTTTCTAGAAGTACTGTTTAGGATAAATTATTTCATTTCATACCTTTGCAATGAGGCTTTATTTCAAAAACTAAATGGCCCTTTGGAGCGTAGATGTGGGAATCAGGATTTTGCCAGGCTGAGCAGAGGACCTGAATATCCTTGTGCATCTCTGGTCCTGTTTGGAGTCTGGGGGTATTTGGTGCTTGTGAAATTGCATTTTTGGGGAAAAAAAACTCCTCCTCTGCCTGAAAAGCAGCTCTTCAGTTCTGAGCACAGTGTCAGTGGCAAAAGCACTAAGAAAACAAGGGCTTTGGGGACTTAAAAGAAAAAACCCAAACAAAACACTTTTCAGGTGCAGCTAAAAGATGGAAATGAAGAGGTAAAGGTGGAGCAGACCTTCATTTACCAGAATTTTTTGAGACTTCAGGTTTGCATCTGAGCATCTTCTTGTTGTCTTAATACTGGTGGTACCGGTGCCCCTCCTGCTGCTCAGGGCAATGAAATCCCAAAACTCCTGGAGCAAACGGCTTCAAGGAGTGATGGGGGCACAAAGCAGGGAAATGAAGTAGAAACGGGGCTGGAAATGAAGTAGAAACGGGGCTGGAAATGAAGTAGAAACGGGGCTGGAAATGAAGTAGAAACGGGGCTGAAAATGAAGTAGAAACAGGGCTGAAAATGAAGTAGAAACAGGGCTGAAAATGAAGTAGAAACGGGGCTGAAAATGAAGTAGAAACGGGGCTGAAAATGAAGTAGAAATGGGGCTGGAAATGAAGTAGAAATGGGGCTGGAAATGAAGTAGAAATGGGGCTGGAAATGAAATAAAGATGGGGCTGGAAATTGAATAAAAATGGGGCTGGAAATGAAGCAAAGATGGGGCTGGCTCAGGAGGACGAGGGTGACGGCTCCGCTCCAGATGTGACCGAAAGGGGCCAGGCACACACCGCTGCACTTAACCCCTTTATTGGCTGGAACAACAAGTATTTCTCCTACTCATGTATTACAATTCCTTTTTTTTCCCCTTAACCTACCTTATGAATAATGCTCTGACCATATTAAAAGCTGACATACTAATGAAAGGCTATTAAATCCTGCCACTTGCTCTGTAGAGCAGGAATAAGTCAAGATAGACGTGGCTGTGGAGAGGAAAGGGAGGCTCTGAATGTGATGGTTTATTAAGCATTTCACCCTCAATATATTTAATATGTATGAGGCTTCTGTCACTGTCCTACTAATGCTTCCCAAGACCACAGTGGCAATAGAAAGGAGCCTTAAATTGGAGCAAAATGCATCCCCGGTAATGCCATTGGTGTGGGAGGCTTCTTTGGATGTGGCAATGCCCAATAAAGCAATGGGGAGCAGCCCAGGCAACCCCAAATCCATGGCCAATGGCACCAAGATTTCCATTAAATTTTGTCTCATTTGACCCGCCTCTTGCCCCCGTGTTTAGAGCCAGACGGGCACCTCATCCCTCTTATCTGTGCAAGAGATTTATTCTCTTTTCCTTGCTGACACTTTGCAGATATTTCCTAGTAGCCCTGAAGAAATGATAACGCAGCCCAGTGGAGGAGGCAGGCGAATTTGCTGGCTAACAAAGATAAATTTAAATTAAATTATCCTCCACTGGCCAGCCTGCCTCAGCAAGAAGAATTCCACCTCTGAACCCAGCCTTGCAGATTATCTGGAATAAACACAAAGTCGCCCAGGGCTTGGAACCCAGCTCAAAAGGTTTTGTGACCCCATTTCAGGTTGGAAACCTTGGTCTGAGAAATGCTGAGCTTTCCGGAAAAAATAAAAACCTTGCTTATAGTGGAGCTCTGCTTAGAAAGATGGAGACACAGAGGTTTTTTGAAGATAATGCAAAGTTTGGACGAGCAAAGGCAACTGCCTCCATCATTGCCACATTGCAGCGTATGGCAATGGAGAGGGAAATATTTTACTTTTGGCTGCTGTGATGAGTTTCCCTGGGGACTCAGATGCTCTTTGGCTTTTTCCTGCTTGCAAAAGTGCTTCGATGGAAGCAGTATTTATTTATTTATTCCAGCAATGCCAGATCTTTATGGTTTCTGTAGCTCCTGCTACGTTATCCCTTGGAAAGCTCCCCAAACATCCCAAGACTGGATCCCAACTTCAGAGGACCCTAAAATTGGAGCGAAGGAGCCCATTCAATTGTGAGGTCCCCTTAAGAAGTTTTTAATGATTGTAGAAGATAGAGACGGGTGGAAAATGTTGGAAAATAGGTTTGCTTTTGAAATGCATCTTTCCTTCTTCCATGGTGCAAGAAGAACCTGAAGGGAGAGCACAGAAAGGTGCGTATTGGGGAGCTCTTCTAGATGGCATGAGGTCCTTTTGCTCTTAGCTCTCTACTGCCTTTCTCTTCATCTCTTTTGAAGGTCTGGGTTCATCTGGTCCAGTTCAGGACATCTTGGGTACGGGAAAAGGCAGAGACCCCTGGGGCGGTCGGCTCTCCCGTTTACCTCCAGACGATCTCTTCAAAGTGCTTTTTTATTCAGCTGAAGTTTTTAAATAGACGTGGCTGAATTATTCATCGTGCATAAATTACCTGATGGGCACTGTCTTTTCGTGACTGCTCATCACGGAGATTTTTCTAATTATTCTTTTTTTTTTGCAGGTGTGACATTCACCACTTAGAGATTCCAGCCAAATTTGATGGCCATTTCCAGCAATTTGCTCAAACCATTTATTCAAAGTAGGGTCTTGGTGATCTGCTCAGGATGTTTTCTCTGTCCCATGGGGTGACTTATGCTCTCAGCTGATAACAGCAGATAGTAGCAGATATTTCAAGCAAAAATACCTATTGCAGACCATGGCATTTTTTTGCCTTATGAGGAAAAAAACAAACCCAAACCAGTCGTACAAGTGGCTATCGGTAGCAAATGGCCAGGGTGTGCTCTTGGGGAGAAGCAAGTGCATTTCCCCTATTCAGGACCTTCTCTGCGCTTTTGGAGCCTCTACTACATCGCCCTTTTGTATGTGTGAAAAGGAACCTTGCGGTTATTTCCATAGCCATTGGTTTATCAAATTTAAAGAGTTAATAGAGAAGATTTAAAAAGTTATTGCATGCATTTGTCTTGCTCTTGGATTCTTTTCTGATATTCCAAGTTCTCTTAAAAACTGATTTCCCAGAAAACATCATCATTGCCCCCTTCCATCCCTTCAAGTTGCCTTCCAGTTTTGTCTCCCCTGGTTTTCCATCATTTGAGGACCTGGGGACTATAACAGGGTCTGTCGTGAGTCCAGTCCTTCTGTGTCCTGGTAGTTCCCAGCCGTCCCATACAAAAGCTCTCATCAAAATGCTATTATCTGTGGGCTACATGAAGGTATAACTGCTAAAGCTTGCTGTGGTGTTTGTATTTCATTAAATAATACCCCACATCCCCAAATCCCAGAGCGCCTGGAGCTCTGAGTGAGGACTGGGGACGTGTGGCACTTTGCAGGGTTCTTGGGTTAATTTTTCTGTCTTCTTTTGTTATTTCCCCCTATTTGTTAAAGGCCACAAGATAAATACTGTGCCGCTGTCCTGTGTATCAAAGCTGCTTCCTACATGAGCTTTTCATGTGTTTTCAGACCATTAAATCTTCTGTGATCAAAGCCTCATCCGTGCAGCAATCCCATGCAGAATTTGCTTTATCTCTCCCAGCAACCATCACCTCCTCCCATGATGCTGCTTTTGGAGGACGTTTCCTTTTCCCCAAACACTTTTCCCCAAACGCTTTTCCCCTTCTCCCTCTGCTCTGGTTGTGCAGGGAGGGAAACAGTTAAATTTTATATAAAAGGGAGGGAGAAAATGGTAAAAGAAACCTTATTTGCTCTGTAATGGGACTCCTGGTAGCACCATAAGCAGTTACTGCCTGTTTGTCAGTAAACCTAGCAAACAGAAAATTGTCTTATAAACTGTTTTTTAAAGGCTGCGAGGTCATAAAAAAGGATTTAGCGCTATCGCCGGAGACAACTTTGTTTAAACAGTGTCATTAGTCTCTTTGTGGGCCTTTTTATAGTGCTTTCTCCCTTGCTCGTCGCTCCCTTGTCTTGGCTTTTTGAGGATTATTTTTTTCCTTACTGAGTATTGAAGTTGTTATCTATATTTTATATATTTATCTTATATATATTGTTATAAATTATAATTTCTTGAATGGAAATGGGGTCTTTAAGGAAAATGGAGAGGGAAACAGGTTCCCAAGGTGATGCGGATGGGGCAAGGATGCTCCTCATCACTTTTGGACCATGTTTCTCAGTGAGAAATCCCAAAAGCTTTCTGTAAGGAAGCAACACGGCAAGGACCCTCATGGTGCTCACATGAGCTTGAAAAGCCAAAAACCTTCAGAACTGGCACAAATTCCCCCTGTTTTCCTTAGCAAATGGAGCTACAGAGCACGGGGGATTCACCTATATGGAAATAATTCAATTTTAAAGCAGACCTTGTTGTATTGCTGGCCTGGAAATAGGGGAATCTCTGCAGAGGGATCCTGCGGAGGGGATGAAATGGCAAAAATATTTTAAAAAGGACTAAAAGAAGAGTCTGTTGGCAAAGTATTTTCACAGCTGTGTCATTCAGGAGC
>NW_010209621.1:8832-12016 GCF_000695765.1 Mesitornis unicolor | reverse complement strand
ATAACTGAAGAAAGGCGAACAGAGCCCTCGGTATAAAAGGAGGAGGAAAAGCAATCCCGGCAGCGACCGGCCTTTCAGTCTGCAAAGCTTTAGACAAATTGTGAAGGAAAGAATAATGGGATGAAAATAGGACCCGGTCCAATCCGGACTTACAAAAGCACATTGAAGCTGCTCGTCTTGATTTTTTTTTTGTTAATTTTTCTCTGGTGGTAGAGGAACTGGTTGCCTCCACAAAAGGAAAAATGCATTTCTTCTTCAGCCGGCTCTTAGTTAAGTAATGTTTCGGGGATATTTCAATGGCTGAAGAGAGATGAATCATCGGTGCTAAAAGACAATGCTGGTGCATGAAGAAGTAAGTTTTAATAGGTGATGAAAAATTAAATTCAGCCTGGAAAACAGTTTTTTAGCAGTCAGAAGAGAGGCTTTTGCTGGGTTTGGAAATCCTGATTTGCTGGATCAAGTAGAGTAAGATTTGCTGACATTGCTCAGGTTTTCATGCAAAATGCCCCAATATTTGAGGTGAACATCTGTGAACGTGGCTGAAATGACTGGGATTGGGATGAATTGGGATTTTCAACTGATCCATGCTTTGCATCACCAAATTTGGGATATTTGCTGTGATGCTGCTGACCCTGGGCATCAGGTAATGGGATAAATCGCTTAAACCTCCCTTCCACCCTCATTTATTTCAGGGATGTGGTTATAATTGAAGAGTGCTCCATGGAAACAAAACATGGTCCAAGGAGCACCAGAAAATGCATAATCTCATTACCTGCTACTGTGCAATGTACAGGAGGAAATTCCCCCTTTTTTTATTGCTACTGCTGTAGTTTTATAGCTCATGTTTGTGTCTAATTATTTTCCAACATTGGAAGGAAAGACCAAAGTCCCCCCCCTGCCCTTCTCTGTGGGATTTCCCTCTGCTCCT
The DNA here is from genome assembly GCF_000695765.1 of Mesitornis unicolor. Classification (NCBI taxonomy): domain Eukaryota; kingdom Metazoa; phylum Chordata; class Aves; order Mesitornithiformes; family Mesitornithidae; genus Mesitornis; species Mesitornis unicolor. Next base: position 11,088 of record NW_010209621.1, on the reverse strand, counting down.
GGAAAATGGGGCTGCCAGCAGAGGGCACACAATATATGGATTTGTGGATCCTGTTTAGCCCTGGTGGTCACTGCCTGCTAAGGTTTGGCAGCACACACCGAGCTCCTTTTCGGACAGGAGAAACTGAGACACGGAGAGAAGTGAGAAGAAGCCCAAGGCTGGAGAGCACCAGGAGCAAAACGCATGGTCCTGCATGGCAAAACTGGGATATTCACTTTGATTTGAGTTCAATACCTCCCCTCGGGCTCTGTTTTCGGTGTCTGGGGCTGCTTTTTGGGTTTCTCCTTTTGCCTGACTGGAGGGCACTGATGATCTTTCGAGGTCCCTTCTAACTCCTAATATTCTGTGATTCTGTGACTCGTGCTGAGGCCTTTAGAGTCTAAATTTCCAATGGCCAGCAGGGATTTTTTGGGGTGCTCACCCCAGAGCTGTTGGGATGGAGACATAGAGGCAGAGGAGACCTTGCTGGAGCCTTCCTCCTCCTGGTTGCACCCCTATGGTGCGAGTCAAACAGGAGGATCTGCTGACCCCTGCCAGGACCTGGGGGTCTTTGACCAGGAGATAGCATGTGGCACCTACTTCAGTACCCAAAAAAAGGGTGCTTAAGCCTCCTCAATGCCTTCGTGCCCTCTGTTAGCCCTTGCACCAAACAGGTTTTTGTCCTTAGAGGTGAAGGTGTCCCCAAACCACTTGCGTTTGTCAGCTCTTCCCTCCCTCCCAGACAGCTCCCATCAAAAGCAGTTTCATGCGCGTCAACCTTCGTGAGTGGAAATTTCCCCCATCTCCTCCCAGCTCCTTAGGGTTTCCAAATGTCAAGCCATCAACCGCAAATGCTATTTGAAAATGCTCAGCAAGTTGTAGTCTGTTGGCATCCGTCAGTCACCAAAGAAAAACCCGCTTGTTTTCTTGCTCTTCGCTTTAATATTCCCTCCCAGCAAAGCTCTGGAGACGTCATTAGGAGCAGTGAGCTCTTTGGAGCCTGGATAACAACTGCTGAGTCGGTCGTTTCTGCGTAAATAATTTGCTCCTGGGTTCCTCTCCGCGAGTCCTCAGCGGTGGAGAAGGTGAGCACGTGGAAACGGCGCCGCTGGTTTCTGGAGTGGGGGGAAAAGCAAGTGGGTGGATGTGGTGGTGACCCCAAAAAAGTCTTGTACCGTTCTCTAGGGCTGGATGTGCCAAAATAGCGGTGAGGGGAGAGTGAGGGAATGATGATGCTTGCATCTGTAATAGATATGGAGTCTCAAAGCCAACACAGGTGATGCTGTGATGGGTCCTGAGCCCTATTTTGCCTACTCCATGGTCAATATGGGAAATTGTGTGCAAGGAAGTGACCATCGTGGGTCAGAAATTGCTCGTGTGGCAACTTTCAGTGCAATAATCAAGTCCTGTTATTAATGTCCTCTTGTTTCTTTATTCACCCAGAATTTCTCTGTGGGGTCTGGTTTTCATCCTCTGCCCACTACAACCCCACTCCCAAGCCCTCTGCGTTATTACTGAGAACCATCCCATTAAATAATTCCAGGAAATAACCCTGAAAATGGGACCTCAGCCTTCAAACGAAGGGCTGAAAGTGTCCCTGGGAGGTCCTTATACTTGTCATCTGAAAATAATAATTCCAATTAGCTTCCATGCCTGCCCTTGGGTCCAGCCTAATAAATCCTCATGAACAGTAGCTGATTGAAACATATCCTTGTGAGTTATTTAAAATAATAAGTGAGCTTCGCTCCGAGGGAACGGTTTAAGGACATTGGTGGGTCGCTGGTGGATCTCCTTGCAATGAAAAAGGAGGGGGGCTGATGTTTTCCGTGTGAAATGGGATGTGAAGTGGTGAATCGTGGATGGATGAGAAAGCCTTGATTAATATAAGTCTGCAAGGTTTTTGGTGGGTGGTTACCAAGTGATCTGGCTCTGCTTTAACCAGCAGTGAGGGCGAGGTGATGTGGGTTTGGACCAGGAGGTGCCCACTTCTGTCCCCATGCAGACAGAGGCCAGGGGAGGATAAAATGTCATAACTTGCATGATGGGAGTGAAAAAGTTATGGATTAAAGCAGAATAAGGCAGCTTTTCTTCTTGTGAAGTACCCAGATGGCAGCAAATGTGAAAGCAATTCTTTACAGGTTTCAGCTGCTTTGCAAATGACTTCTTTTACCCCCCTCTCACAAAATATATGTTGTACCTCCTTGTCCTTTATATCAAATCTTTTAAATTTTCAGTAACCTGGCTTTTCCTTAACGGGAGAGATTTTGCTTGTAAGAA
>NW_010209621.1:305-8801 GCF_000695765.1 Mesitornis unicolor | reverse complement strand
TAACACCCATTCCCCTTCCCCTGCCTCATCCTATAAAGGCTGAAGCAGCTTCAGGTGACACCACCGGTCAGATGGACCAAAAAGCCACCAGGGTGGTACCCCTGTATTGAACCACACAAATTGGCCTCATCCTCTCGGTGCAGCCATGCATCCCAACCACATTACTCAGAAATTGGTTTTTTTCCCCATCTGCATCCTGATGTCTGTTTGGCTGCCCTCACCACACTGTTCTTTGTCCCACTGATAAGTTTAACCTATTGCTTCTGGCTCGTTTACACCTTTATTTACTTGCCTGCCTCCCAAGGTCTATAAATCAGAACATTTTCACATACGGAGCTAATGAAAGGGCAAAGGTGAGCTGCAGTTGGACTTTTAACGTTCATTTGTCTCTGGTTTGCAGAGGATTTGTGCTCCTGTGAAACTTTTTATACAGATTGAGCTGCGTGGCTCCCATTCTGGGCATAAATTTAAAGCTTTGGGGTTTGGAGGCGTATCTCCAGTAGGATTGCCAGGCATTCCCATTTCATGGGTGTAAATTAAAACCAGAGCAGCATTTTGTGTCCATGTAAGGTTCCCATCCATGTACCCATGTTCACCTGCATCTGCCTGGGAAACCCTGGGGTTCAGGGAGCAGAAATAACTTTGATCTTGCCTTGTGTGTTTGTCCCCCAGATCTGTCACTCAAATGTGCATCTTGCAAGTCATGGAGAAGATCCCGTGGGAATCTGACCCATTTTAAATGGTAAGGAATACTTTGTTGGACACTGTGATCATCTGTCCTGGTTATATCCCCTCCCAACTTCTTGTAGAAGAGGTTGGGATGATGAAAACTGAAAAAAAAACAGCCTGTCCTTGACTTGATGTAACCATTGCTCGGCAACAACCAAAACATAGGAGTGTTATCATACCATTCTCAACTATTCTCTGCACAAATCCAGAACAAAGCTAGCTATTGTGAAGAAAATGAACTCTATGCCAGCTAAAACTAAACCAAAGCTATTAGGAAGAAAATTAACTCTATCCCAGCTAAAACTACAACAAAACACCTATTGAGCATTGCCATTCTCTCAGAAATGCAGCTCTTGTGAAGAGAAAATTGATTCTATCCCAGCAAAACCAGGACACTGATGTGGAGTGGGTGCCCTTCACCAGGTCAGCAGAGCTCTGCACCCCTGTGACAGTGGCCGTGTCCCCCCCCAGCCCCGTGGCACGGCAGGGGAGGAGAACACCAGGTGTTTTGGGCAAGGTTTGCAAAGGGGGACGTGACTGCGCCCGGCCTGGGCCCAGCGACACGTGCAGCTGTTCGGTGTCTACTGCCCGGGATTAAAATAGCCAACGTGCTCCTCGAGTCCCACCGCGCTCCGCTTCGCGTGACCGGAGCAGGGCACCGCAGCAATGCCCTGGGCTGCAGCCCTGGGGGGGCTGGGGGCCACCACGGCGGCTCTTTCATCCAGCTCAGTGGGGCAAGCAGTTGGATGGGCACCTACGGAGCTCTGAGGTGTGCCTGGAGGCACAGGCTGTGTTATATTAAATATATATTATTTCAAATTTGGGGATGGAGTTAACAGAGTTTCACGAGAACAGCTCATACTTTCGCTGTACATTCGGTCCAACTCCATCTAAACCAATTACTCCTTTAACTCGGTTCGTGTAAAGAGATTTTGATTGACTGAAATTTCAGCCTTACAGCACCGAAATCTTTTTAAATACTGCCCGAGCGGAGATATTTATTTTTGGCTTTGTTAGCTCTCTGAAGCGATGAAAGGGCTTTTTGGGGCAGCTGTTCCTTACATCTTATATTGTTGGCTGCCCCACAGAGAGATGCTCTCTTGACTTCCAGATGCCCTCCATGGGTTTGCAGTAGCCCAGTGCCTACTTTTGCCTACCCCATTGGAGCTGGGGATCATTTGGATGTCACCAGCATCAACTGTTGTTTTGCAATGTGCCCTAATGGAGGGAGAAGCTAATTTGGTAATTATTTGGTAATTATGTCCTTGAAGGGGGGTCTGGATCTGCTCTTGTCCCTGCCACGGGCTTCCTGGGCAAATTTCTGGGGGCAAAATGTTGTTTCTCAGCCTGTGGCTTGCAGGACACTGAGCATCACGCAGGGATTTTGGGTCTGGCAACCCTCAGCCATGGGCTGTGAGCTACAGGTGCTGGGGCTTTGATTAAACCCATAAAGCCACGGCTGTCGCCTTGCCCTGCAGGCTGGCAATGCAATAAATCAAGATAAAAATCAGCGGAGCGTTAAACAAGCCATGAGTGATCTACAATAAATTGTGTAAAGAACATTATATGACTTTCATAGCATGAGGAAATTACTGCTGGAGAAGGATGTGGCACTGCTTAGGGTGATGGTTTTTTTTCCCCTGTTGCATTTAGAGGGAGCTTCCGCTCATCTCCGCACCCTCATGGCTTGGACCATCTGCACGGGTCCTGGCTGAGCATCTTCCTACTTGGTAGCCAAATCTCTACAGCAACACAGTATAGAGCAATATTTTGCCTCTTTGGATGCACTCCTCACCTTGCATTTGCTGCAGCACAGTTGTCTTTGAGGGTTGGAAGAGAAATGTTGAGCAATTTAACATATAGAAGAGATACCTGTGTGCTTCCCCTCCATGGACACGCAACAGCGTAAGTCTGTGGGTCCCAAATTGAGTTATTTCTCATGCAAAGCATCCTCTAATATATTCAACTCGTACATACTCAGGATATATCCAATACTATGTTAAGTCCTCTGATACATTCAGCTCTTCAACATCATCTTGGGTAATTCATTTAAACTATTAGCAGCTGCTGAAAAGATTTGTCTCCCTTAAGATTTGGGTTTTTAGTGCAACAAAGGTCATTTTTGTCCAGTAAATTCGGTAATCTGCACCGTCAGCAGTTTGCCTCGGTGATTTCAAACACTCTGTCACACCATAAACGCATTTACCAACAACATAATCAATTAGAATAATTTCACCCCTGAAGGGGCCTGACCTACAGTGAAGTCCCTTAAATAAACAAATTCATCTTAATTCATTTTAAAACTGCTCTGGTGCCTCTTTGGTTAAACTGTATTTTATTTGTCTTTAATTTTCCGTTGTCTTCTCAGTAAAAAAGGCATAGATTTTCAGCAAACAACCAGATTTGTTCAGCCTGTGCGATTTTAGATCTCCACCAAGGGCGTTTTTGATACTGGCAACAAACCGAAAATTCGTTCTTTTTGTCTCATCTTGCCCATCTAATAAACAAGTGGGAATGTAGCAGGCACCTGTAAAAGCGAAACCCCTCTAATTCTCACTGAATAAAACTGCAGAGCAATCAGTGAAATTAGAGGAGATGAAAATCCAGCTCCGTGGAAGGAAATTCTCTTGCTGGGGCAATCACGGCCACGGTGATTTCTCACTGCAAGGGGAGTTATTCACAACGTGGTCAGGAAATCTGGCTCGTGAGGACCTGCAAAGGTGTTGGGAAAGTGCTGGTAAATGGTGCTGGAATCAACCTCTGAGCTTTAGGGATGAGTTTATTTGCAAACACAAATATAGACCAATGCTAACATCTCGGGGATTTCAAGGAGGCAACAACCTGGGTCTTCCTGAAGAGAGATGCTCTGGTCTGCAGGTCCATGGGTGAAAGAGGAGAGGCGCCAGGAAGGTATGTGAAGGCTTGAGCAAAACACAGGGAAATTAAATATCAATCCACAAGCTGACGTGACTTTGATTGCCAGAAAACCCATCTGCAACTCTTGGGCTCCTTGACATTGTGTCCTTCTCACAGAATCTCAGAATATGAGGAGTTGAAGGGACCTGGAAAGCTCCCCCAGTGCAACCCCTGCCACAGCAGGATCACCAGAGCAGTCACACAGGAACACGGCCAGGGCTTTGGGTGTCTCCACACAAGGAGACTCCACAACCTCTCTGGGCAGCCTGGGCCATGCTCCAGAACCCTCACACTCACAAAGTTTGGCCTCATCTTCAGCTTGAACCTCCTGTGCTCCAGCTTGGGACCATTGCCCCTTGTCCTGGCATTGGCCATCCCAGAGCAGAGCCTGGCTCCTTCCTCCTGACCCTGCCCTTTCCCAATGGATCCCCAGGAATGAGGGCACCCCTCAGTCTCCTCTGCTCCAAGCTCCAGAGCCCCAGCTCCCTCAGCCGCTCCTCAGCAGGAGGAGCTCCACTCCCTCCATCACTTTGTGGCCCTGCTGGACTCTTTCAAGCAGTTCCTGTCCTTCTGGAGCTGAGGGCCCAGCACTGGACACAAGATTGCAGCTGTGGTGTGCGCAGGGCAGAGCAGAGGGGCAGGAGAACCTCTCCGCCCCACAACCACACCCCTGAGCACACGTCCACATCGAGGAGGTGGTAAAGGAAAGGGGAACATGGAGAACACCCTTGTCTTCCCCACTCAATGTGGTCTCTCCCTATAAGTTTAGGAAACTTCTTCAGGAATGCACCAAACATTGCTGCCAACCTGGTCGCTCCTCTTTTGCCTTTCTGGGGCTGTTGGCTTAGGGCTAAATTCACGTGGAAATTATTTTTATCGAATATTTATTATGGAAATATTCTATTTACAACATGTGCTAAAACCATAAGACATGAGAAAGCAGATCTGAGCAATGTAATCTTTTTTTTTTTCCCTCAAGGACTTGGAGAATATTTTGCACAGTTATGTCGAACATTTTTTATATTTAGCAAGTCTAAACATGATATGAGAAGTAAATAAATCAAAGCGGCGAGCACAACAGGAGAGAGAGAAGCCACAGTGCAGCTTCTGAGCCTGTCCAAAACGCGTGGGTTTGAAATACGCTCACTCAGGGATGTTTTTGGAAACGCCGCACGCTCAGCCGTGAGCCTGGAAAGGCACCGCAAGGTGGGTGAAGGCTTTTGAAGATGGATCGCCTTGTGCTGCTCTAAGGCGATGCCAGGAGTTGTTAGGGGACGCTTTCTCCTGACAAATGATGGTTTTCTGGATGATAAAACATGAGAGGTACATTCAGTCTCAAAAGCATCGTGTTGGTTCAGGCATTTGCTCAAGATTTAGTGGGACCTAAAGCCTTTGTGCTCCTTATGTAGACCTCGTGGTGGGTTTCTCCAGGTTTGGCTGCAGAGAATCTGAACATTGCTCCATGGTGGCAAAAAGAAGAGGAATAAAGAGGAAAAAAGGAAAGAAAATCCATGAGTGCTGCTGTTGAGAGCTGCTGTGGGGGCTTAGATACCAAAAACACATCAGGGCAATCCAATACATTTGCAGGGGTGGTTACTGGTTTAGATGGCACCCAAAGTCACCCCCAAATAAAGGGCCAAGGAGCAGAGGGGGTGGGTATCAGATGGGGAGTAGGATGGGGCACTGCAGATGGCAAAATCAGTGGAGAAGGAAGGGAAAGGACTGAGATGGGAGGAAGGAAAAGTGAAAGAAGAAGAAGAAATAATGCAGGGATAAAAGACTGGATTTTATTTTTGACAGAAAAAGGTGCAGATTGGAGGTGGGAGGGGAGCAAGCAGCACCCGGGGCCACGGGCGGTTTGGGTGCTGCAGTCGGTGGCTGATGGAGGGACATTGAGTGCAATGGAAGAACCAACCCCGGAGTAGATGATTGGGGTTTTTTTGTACTGAGGAAATGAGAAATTATGAGCGAATTTGAAAGTAAAAATATAATTTTGGCTACGAACCTATTTATCTATCTATTTAAAAATGCATTTTAACGTCCATGTATTTTAATTAAAAATACATTTGAGCACCAGCACAGCCAAACCGCCACGGTGCCAATCTCCTTTTTTGGAAATTTCTCCTTAACATTCTGAATTTATTATAAATTCATTGTTTCTAATACAACTTTCCCCTTCCCCCTGTCAATTTATTATCTGTTTTTCATTTCCCTTCTCTTTTGTTAATCTTTCTAAATAACTTTAAAGTGGTCCTCCATCTATTTAGCTAAATGAATTCACTCCACAGATACTCATTATTTTGAGGATGATTTATGCAAGCACTATTAGCTAGATTGTTCCTTGTTTGAAGGTTTTTCTGCAATCAGAAAAACCCAGATTTGAGTCAGCTAGAATTAGATCCAGTAAAAAATAAAAAAAATAAAAAAATAAATTACATAAAGCATTCAGCACCTCTGTCAGACTTCGTATATGAGAGGTCAGCTTAATAGGCATAAAAACACAAAGCAGCTTTAAACCGTGGGGCTGACCTACTGATCTCGTCTTAGCCTGGGAAACGCTGCAGCACCAAAACCCGAAAGGCAAAGCGGATTTTTAAATTCGTATTTATTTTTTATTTTCCCAGCTGATCCTCGCAGCTCTGTGGGAGGAGGCTGCGCATCGCGAACCAGCACAGACCGCGGCGTTAAGCCACTGGATTCACTGTCTGGGTTTCATCTGACGGCGATGGCAAACCCAGCACGTTTCTAGGTGGTGGCAGGGATGCCTGGTTCTGCTCTCACCATGTCTGTGACCTTGAGAAAGTGAATTTTAATCCCGGTGGGCTGTCACCGTGGCAGTGGATCTGCTTTGGGTTGCTCCTGACTCAGAGCATCCTGCCTGGAGCTGGGCAGGCTGCAGGGCTGGGGATGCTGCTCCTTCCTTCAGCTGGGTCACCGGAAGGTTTTTACAGGGACATTGCAGGCAAGTTTGGAAGTGGAATATTAACTAGAGTTGGCTGCTTTATGAAAAATACCTGAGACGACTGGGGATTTTATTGTAAAGTCCTACCTTGTCTTTCTGTCACAGTTCACAGATGGCTGCTACACACAAAATAACATCAAATGGAGATCAGGCAGGAGGTGAGGTTGGGTGTTCCCAGTCCTGTGCTGGCCGTTACGGTGGGAGCAGATCTGGTTTCTCCCCTGCTGAGACCATTGTGGCTCTGGTGCATTTAGGACTTTGCCCTGTGAGCACCTGGGTGGGTGATGGATGGGACCAGCACCGCTGCCCTCCCGGTGCTCACAGGACAGGGACCTCAGCTCCCCTTTCCACTCTGTACAATTTTGAGGCAGACGTGCACATCTCCATCCCATCCACTTGCACATGGGCTGGAATACACCCAGATGTGTGCCAATGGGGGGGTGATTTATTAGGGCCTGCTAAGAGCATTACACATCCCATTATGTCAGCTGTGATTTTTTGCGAGCCAAGTGCCCGTTCGGGGCGTGCCGCGTATCCTCAGATCAGTATCGATCCTCACAGTTCTGGTGGTTTATTAATGACAGCAACGCTGCCGCCAGGTCCTCCTGACTGGTGTAAACCTGAAGAAATGGCCTTGCTGTCAGCTGGAGACAAATCTGGAGTAAATGGGGCAGAATCTGGCCTATTCCTTCCAACCGCTGTATGTGGGTTAAGCAGGAAATACGGGAGGAAGCAAATACTTTTGCCAACAAAACATTGTCTCTTTTCAGTAATGACCACCTTTGGAATTAATCCTGATCCCTTAAAGGAGCCAAAAATCCCCGCTGGGGTCAGGATTGGGTCTATTCTTTGCCAGGCTGCTTCAAAATCCTCCGTTTTATGATAAAAATCCTTCTCGGCCGCTATCGTGGCGTGGAGTTTATCAATAAGGCGCTTGGCTTTAAATATTCTCCATCAGGCAACAGGTTAAGACCTGGAGAATGCCAGGCTCCCCGTGCTGTGGGAAGGATGCCCGGGAAGGGCAGGAGCTGGTGGGAGCAGAGCTTGGGAGGATTTTTTTGGTGATGGGAGCAGCATCCCGCTCTCCCGACAGAGGGAGGTTCATTGCCTGGGCAGCCGCTGCCTTTGGGAGAGGGTCAAGAGGCGTCGCTTGGCCTCTCCTTCTCCCCATTCCCATTTTAGTAAAGCTCCTTTTCTTCCTGGAAAGGTCATTTTTCCTGAGCGAGATAATTTATGAGCGGAGGAAGGTTCACTCAAGGAGAGCTCCACCAACTCACACACACATCTCCTCTTCCCACAGTAATTTACGATGTGCCCTAATTATCTGGTATAAACGTGTGGAAACTCCAAGTGCAACCTCTTTTTTTTTGCACGGTTCGCGTTGCAGGCCGTGTCCTGCTTGTCAGAGGCAGTTTGCTCAATAACAAAATTGCCACATGCTGCTAATCACAACCTGCAAACATCTAATAAAACAACCATCCAAAGTGTGTGTGTAAAACCATCTCTTCGCTAGCCCCATTAGGCTCGGCTTTTTCTGCGTTGCGAGCTGCATGACCTCTCTTTTCAATCAATTCCCAGTTATTAACCATGAAGAATAGCATTGGGAACTGCATTTGCAAATTGAATGTGGTGGTATATAATGAACTCGCTCTTCAAAACATTCCAGTGGAGGGGAATGTACCTCGCTGACAGTTTTTAATCTCTCCCCCCCCCTTCCACCTGCACTACATTCAGAGATAATTCACAGAATTTGAAATAACTCAAAAGAATAAAACTTTCTAAGCTGAGTTTAAGGGGACGGCGCTTGTAAGGACTTTTTATTATCTGTTTATTCTGATCCCTCCCAGCTAAGCCCTTGAGCAGATTAGCTGCTCCGCTCAAAAATCACC
>NW_010209621.1:0-283 GCF_000695765.1 Mesitornis unicolor | reverse complement strand
GCTCCGCCCTCCGACTTGGGCTTATACATTTATTTATTAAAACTAATGAATTAATGGCCGGGGGGGGGCAAGAGGGGTTGCCGGGGGCGGTTTTGGCACCCTCACAGCCCCCCTGTGGGAGCGGCGCCGGGCGCTTTCCCGGTGGGGAGGGGCTGCATCCTCCCTTTTTGGGGGACCCTCGCGTCACAGAGCGGGGACAACCCACCAGAAAAAGTCCTTTCCGCCTGCCCTGGGGGTGGGGGTTCACCTCCTTCCCCCCCGCCTTTCGCCACGCATCGCTCGG
>NW_010209620.1:17942-23129 GCF_000695765.1 Mesitornis unicolor | reverse complement strand
CAGCACCCGTGGGTGCATCCCATCTGGACCCTTTGTGTGAGTCTGTTCAGTTGCCCAATGTGTCTCTTGGAAATAATGTTATTCAGTACTATACCTGAGTCATGCAGTTGTAGAGATTACCCTTCAGCAACCTTAGTATTAAAATACCCATTCAAGAAGAGTCTTTTACCCAATATTCAGAATTTATACAACTCTGAGAGGCTTTTGTGAAATTAAAGATAAAAATCCAAATAATTTAAAAATATATATAAAGCAATAATGTTTGAAACCGATCAGACACTATTTTGTTAATTCATAAAATACCAAAAGTAATATTGATCAGGTTACACTGAAATTGTTTGGAGAAAAGCAAAACTGAACACACCAGAAATACTGGTAATTTTAGTCTAGACCAGCAAAATTGTGTGTTTTTCTCCTTATATTACCATTTAGATAAATACTCTGTATATTCTGAAATGGAATATGAAATATGGAATTTGAAAATCAGTAAGCTTTTTTAAATAAGTATTTCTTATCTTGGGTCATATATGATTTTAAAGCTGTATCTTGGTGAAAATGTTATCATCCACAGGGCTTACTCAAAATTCTTTTCCATTTAGTATCAAATACATACACATTATCATGGTAATTTGGGATAAAAACAAATGAAACTGTGACATTTCCCATAGGAGAGAAATCTGGTGGGTTTTGGGTTTTTTGTGTTTTTTTTTGTGATATTTTTTGATGTGTGTCTGATAAATGTGGCAATACTCTCAAATCAAGTTTGAGTTTTCCAAATGGAATCCTAAGTAGCAGGTTGAAAACAATTTTTCCAAGATAAATCATGTTAGAAGTTATTTTTTTTGTTTTAAATAGAGCAAGGTATTTTGTAAAATATTAATTTTCAACTATATGATGCTCATGGTATATTATTTAGATAATATGTGTTGTGTATCCTTCTCCAGCGTCATGCTCACTGGATCGATCAACAAAGGGAAAATTACATATTTGTCTGGTTAGTTCAGCTTATTAAGGAAATTAAAGGTTAAGTATTTATTATCCTTTTAAAGATTAAATAAACAGGTATCAATGCAGGTATCTGAGGGGCGACCTCATTGCTCTCTACCATTTCCTGAGGAGGGGAAGTGGAGAGGGAGGTGCTGATCTCTTCTCCCTGGTATCCTGTGATGTGTGGGAATGGTTCGAAGCTGCACCAGGGGAGGTTCAGAGTTGACATAAAGGAAACATTTCTTTACCAAGAAGGTGGTCAAACACTGGAACAGGCTTCCTAGAGAGGTGGTCGATGCCCTAAGCCTGTCAGTGTTTAAGAGGCATTTGGACAATACCCTTGATAATAGGCTTTAACTCTTGGTCAACCATGAAGTCTTCAGGCAGTTGGACTAGGTGATCATTTTAGGTCTCCTCCAACTGGAACTAAATTATTCCATTCTATTCTGAACAGTGGAGTTTTAAAAATCTGATCTGCTTTCATTATTTCATCATTGTACAGAAATGTAAATCAACATTTGCATGTTGATGTAACAGCATATGACATTATGTTGTAACTTGTTATAATCAGCTAAATTATTTTCTCAATTTTAAAAAATGTTTTGTGTAGATTCAAGGTGAATTCTCAATACAAGGCAAGTAATGCATTATCTTCTACTGCATGAACAAGAGTTACTTATGTAACTAACTAACTATGAGTTACTAACTCATCAACAGTCTGCTAGCATCCATTGCTGGAAAATGAAATCCTATGACACATGCTTCATATTGCATCATTTTATGGGAGGTTGGATTAAAGATCACACAGGAAAAGAAAAGAAAGAGAGGTATTGACAAAAAAGATCATGATTGATTTTATGACTGTCCTGTGATTGTACTACCACTTCAATATTTTTGTGGCTATAACAAAACTGCTGTTGAAAATGCTACAGGATAAAATGTGACATTACAGGTAGTTGTGGTCCTCCATAGCTGACTTTATTTCATCACAATGTACATCTTCAGTCTAATGTAGTTAGTGAAATATAGATGTATTGAAAAACCAGTACAAGTGACAGCGAACAGCTTAGCAAAAATACAATTATCCATACTGCCTTCTCCCATCATATTTACAGCCATAGTTTGATAACCTTGTATCTTTATCTGGAGACAAAATTTTAGATGCTTAGCAGTCAGTCAATTCTAGATGTCACACAGAATAACCAAGACAGAAAAAAGCTTAGTGAAAGAAAGACTGAGCAGCTTTCAGACAGCTGAAACAAAATAAATAGTTTGCACATGCCATGGCATTTTAAAAACTAATATTGTCATAGCAAAAAACTGGTAAAGTCAAATGCTATAATGATACTATCTCAAGTCCTTAGCCGCCTTTTTTCTGTATTTTACTTCTTTGCTTCAATGTGGTGCTTGGAGTATCTCAGGAATCTGGATGTTTTCCCTTTATTTTGTTCTTTTGAGGAAATCCACACTGGCAAGTGGCTGCACGTACGTATCTTTTTGCAAGAAGTGCCTGGAATTCGCTTCCAGTCTTCAATACACATATTTGTTGATTCAACCAGTGTGTTCTCCAGTTTGTTTCGCATCTTCAAAAGATAGCTCACAGATTATCTAATACAGAGGAAGGCATGCAACTGATTTAAGGAATCAGAGAAAACAGGCAAAATTTTCATGTGATAACAGCACGTCAGCTGGAACCAAATATAGCTTTGATATAATTGCTGGTTTCATTTATTCCTCTGAACAAAGCTCTATCATTTAGGTGATGTTGACCAGCTAAATGTATAATTACTGTAATCGATCAGGATGTTAAAAATTTTTAAAATGTTCTCTCCATGTATATATTTGGAGTATGTTTCTTTCATATTGTGTAATTACCATTAGTGGGTCCAAGCAGGCTCCTCAGATTATATACAAATAAATTCTCTTAGCAAAATTTACAAACAGCTGAAATGAATGCCCTCATTTTAAATAGCTGCAGACTACTAGCAAAATCTGTACCCTGATTAATCACAGTTTTTGCTGAGCAAACTCAGTTCTGCACCGCTTGAGGTAGTGGTTAGAAATCAGAGGATGGGTCAGAAGAACAGAGGGACCTGGGCAAGCCCTGCCTCTGCCTCTCCTGGGAAGGGAGAACTGGTACAAGGCACAGAGTGGCGACAGGGACCTGCGAGGAGCTGCACAGCAGACAGGTTTCTGTGCATCAGGCTAGGGGACAGGGGGACATGACAAGCCGCCTAGCACAGTTCCCAATCCGGTCTGCAGGTGCTGCATCTTGACTTTACAGTCAGGCAGGGCTGCATCAGTTTCTTTTGGTGTACTGATACCTGTATACTGGGCGTCTCTTATTCAAAGGTACCTCAGGTGTGTTTGTGTTGCTTTGCAGTTGCTGCTATGATGGTTATATAACTCTGGAAAAGAAAAAGGGAGAAAAATGTGAGTGAGGAGGAGGAAAAAGGAGAAAGGTTGACAAGAAGAAGAGAGGGACAAATGAAAGGAAGGTGAGAGGGAGAGATTATTTCTTGATATCCTGATATCCATCTTAGTGATCTCCTCCTAGGAGACTGAAAAACAGCTAGAACAAGATCTTAAAGGACAGATGGCTTAACATAAGTCTGCTGCAAATGTGTTCTTATGTCTGATTCAGCCTTTGCCCAATATGTGTGGTACTGAGAAGTCGTGGACTGCAGTTTAACTTACATAGTTCCTCAGTCTGTGTCATGAACATGCATGTCCAAATGTTTTCTGAAGAAACTGACACTAACACAACTTTAAATCTAAAATTAAGATGTAACCACTGAATATTCAGTCATATTTCTGGCGCAAATATCTATATTGGTATAGTGCATTCATAGTCAACCATTGTCATTGGTAATAGTCAGGGGATGAACTTCAAAATTCATGTGTGCAGTTGAACTGGCTCAAAATAGATGTCATTTTTCATGCCTGAAAGGATTTTTTAGTGCTACTTAGACCAAGAGTTTACACAGTCGCTAAATGATCTGAGACCTTTTCCTAAGAACATTCTCCGGAGTAGTTGCATCCAGCTAAGGGGAAAGGGTCACCAGAAAAACAGAGTAGCAAAAGGTTTTTGCAGCAGCATTGAACAAATAAAGAGGGGGACAACTTGTACATGTGAAGTTCAGAAGAAAAATAAATCATTTTAGGTGTGGCCAGAAGCATTAGTCATATGATATTTTACATTGTTAAAATGACATATTTTTCTTGTCTGTCTCTACTCAAAACTGCAACTCCAGTTCATTCAGTTCAGTGAAACACACAAAGCTGAGATCATAACAGGACAACTTCTGTTAAAATGACTGTCTTGATGATATGTTTTTCAGAACAGTTAAGAAGTAGAACAGCTTGTGTGGTAGCAAGCTCAAGTAAATGCTGTAAACATGTTTTCTGTAATTGAATCTTATTAGCTTTAATTCATATTCTACATAATTAAGTAATTCTTTTTTATAATGTTGTCATATCAGTCAAAATCATCTATTTTTAATGAGTGTCAAAGCAAAATGAATCTAACACTGTGTTTATATAACTTGGCAAATAATTTGATTTTGCTTTATCTCAGCATTTCCTTTTTTTTAAAGAAGATTTTATCTTGGCTGGAAAATATTTGAAATAAGGACTCTTGCTTTGACATGAGTTTGAGTGAGTTTTCTACCTACAAGGGAACTTGTGGTCATGCAACATGCACTGAAAGCTTTTAAAGGTGCTAGAAGTAATGGTTAACTCAACTGGAGAAATCATGCTTGAATTCTTCCATAAAAAATCAAGATCGGATTGCTTTTTTTACAAAGTCCACATTTGGTTTTACTCCCTTTCTATCCTCCATCTCAGCTTTTGTTTAAAATAAAAGCCAATCTAGCCATTAAATCCACTGAAGCAACCTGTATCACCATATTTGAGTTCATGGCTCTAAAGCTAGTGACAGTAGAGTCAGTAAAATGCCTTAGGTTTATATTAAAGGCATTGGGTTTGCACAAACCACTTGTCACTCACCAAAGCCTTTCTCTGGGATACATGACAACTTTTGACTGGGAACCAGTCCAAGAGAGAACTATGAAGGAAATAACAATTTAGATTACAGCATTCTCTTGATACTTGCTTGTGAATTCTGAATGTAGGACTTAGGTGACATTCTGGGGTAGATTTCCCATTCTGCCTCAGTAAAGCCAAGGACTTGGACATCAA